>NC_079196.1:133938602-134023602 GCF_029499605.1 Hyla sarda
GTGTTTCTGCGTGCTGCGCCGGCCCAAAGAGTGCCCGGCTTAAAACGACAACGCAGGCATGTCGGCTGCCACTGTCTGCACCAGCACAGAAAGTTTTGAGCAGATATCTCCTTCCATTCGGCCGGAATTGCAAGAAGTTTGTGCATCTTCTATGTTCGTTGCGGTCAATGGCAAAAGGCGCTTATCTTCAATCTAGGTGTTATTGCGTGCTGCTCTGGCCCAAAGAGTGCCCGGCGAAAAACGACAACGCAGGCATGTCGGGTGCCACTGTCTGCACCTGCACAGAAAGTTTTGAGCAGATATCTTCTTCCGTTCGACCGAAATTGCAAGACGTTTGTGCATCTTCAATACTGGTCGCGGTCAATGTCAAAAAGCCCTTATCTGCAATCTAATTGTTTTTGCGTGCTGCGCCGGCCCAAAGAGTGCCCGGCTGAAAACGATAACGCAGGCATGTCTGCACCAGCACAGAAAGTTTTTAGCAGATATCTCCTTCCATTCGGCCGGAATTGCAAGAAGTTTGTGCATCTTCTATGTTCGTCGCGGTCAATGGTAAAAGGCGCTTATCTTCAATCTAGATGTTTCTGCGTGCTGCGCCGGCCCAAAGAGTGCCCGGCTGAAAACGATAACGCAGGCATGTCGGGTGCCACTGTTTGCACCTGCACAGAAAGTTTTGAACAGATATCTCCTTCCGTTCGGCCGGAATTGAAATAAGTTTGTGCATCTTCAATGTTGGTCGCGGTCAATGACAAAAAGGCGCTTATCTCCAATCTAGGTGTTTCTGCGTGCTGCGCCAGCCCAAAGAGTGCCCGTCTGAAAACGACAACGCAGGCATGTCGGGTGCCACTGTCTGCACCTGCACAGAAAGTTTTGAGCAGATATCTTCTTTCGTTCGGCCGGAATTGCAAGACGTTTGTGCATCTTCAATATTGGTAGCGGTCAATGTCAAAAAGCCCTTATCTGCAATCTAGGTGTTTTTGCGTGCTGCGCTGGCCCAAAGAGTGCCCGGCTGAAAACGACAACGCAGGCATGTCGGGTGCCACTGTTTGCACCTGCACAGAAAGTTTTGAACAGATATCTCCTTCCGTTCGGCCGGAATTGAAAGAAGTTTGTGCATCTTCAATGTTGGTCGCGGTCAATGGCAAAAAGGCGCTTATCTTCAATCTAGGTGTTTCTGCGTGCTGCGCCGGCCCAAAGAGTGCCCGGCGGAAAACGACAACGCATGCATGTCGGGTGCCACTGTCTGCACCTGCACAGAAAGTTTTGAGCAGATATCTTCTTCCGGAATTGCAAGACGCTTGTGCATCTTCAATATTGGTCGAGGTCAATGTCAAAAAGCCCTTATCTGCAATCTAGGTGTTTTTGCGTGCTGTGCCGGCCCAAAGAGTGCCCGGCTGAAAACGACAACGCAGGCATGTCGGGTGCCACTGTCTGCACCAGCACAGAAAGTTTTGAGCAGATATCTCCTTCCATTCGGCCGGAATTGCAAGAAGTTTGTGCATCTTCTATGTTCGTTGCGGTCAATGGCAAAAGGCGCTTATCTTCAATCTAGGTGTTATTGCGTGCTGCTCTGGCCCAAAGAGTGCCCGGCGAAAAACGACAACGCAGGCATGTCGGGTGCCACTGTCTGCACCTGCACAGAAAGTTTTGAGCAGATATCTCCTTCCGTTCGGCCAGAATTGAAAGACGTTTGTGCATCTTCTATGTTCATCGCGGTCAATGGCAAAAGGCGCTTATCTTCAATCTAGGTGTTTCTGCGTGCTGCGCCGGCCCAAAGAGTGCCTAGCGGAAAACGACAACGCAGGCATGTCGGGTGCCACTGTCTGCACCTGCACAGAAAGTTTTGAGCAGATATCTTCTTCCGTTCGGCCGGAATTGCAAGACGTTTGTGCATCTTCAATATTGGTCGCGGTCAATGTCAATAAGCCCTTATCTGCAATCTAGGTATTTTTGCGTGCTGCGCCGGCCCAAAGAGTGCCCGGCTGAAAACGACAAATCAGGCATGTCGGGTGCCACTGTCTGCACCAGCACAGAAAGTTTTGAGCAGATATCTCCTTTCATTCGGCCGGAATTGTAAGAAGTTTGTGCATCTTCTATGTTCGTCGCTTTCAATGACAAAAAGGCGCTTATCTTCAATCTAGGTGTTTCTGCGTGCTGCGCCGGCCCAAAGAGTGCCCGGCGGAAAACGACAACGCAGGCATGTCGGGTGCCACTGTCTACACCTGCACACCTTTTCTCTTTAAACCCAGTTCCGATGACTTGGCCCCCTCCGGGCGCGTTTGTCCTGGGGCCAACTCAGACGGAATAGTTCAATGTCGGTAGAGATGTTTTTCTTTTTTGTATTACCTGACTGTGTTCTACCGTTATTGAGGTAATACCCGTAGTGTTCAGATGTCATCCCTACTTCTCAATTCTGATGCGACATTTGGATCGCTGTTCCCACTTCACTTCCCCACTCAACAGTTGTGTGCTGTATCTTTTGTTTACACATAGTTTACTGCCTCCCACCCACTTCCTCTCCCAGCATTGCAGGAGCTTGTACCGCACCCTGCAGTAATTGAGGGTGCCTTAGCCCCTTTTATTTTTCCATTAGCCCACCTTAACTAGAGCCTTCATGCCCACATGGGTATGGAGACTTCCTTTATGTGCCTAATGGCCCTTATGTTCCCTACTGTATGTTATTGATAGTTTTTTTCGTACCTACCCTGTATCGGCTTGCCGTGAAGCGCTTTTTTTCCTGGTGTGCCTTCTGCGTATCCCCCACTAGGTCACAGGTCGGACTGGTTCCGATCATAGTGCTGGCCCTTATGGCCGTATCTCTTAGCTCCCCTGCTCCCATATCTACGTGGTTGCTCTCTTACTCCCTGCTTCTTTCTTTTCCCCTCATTTACTCTCCCTTTCTTGTCTTTAGCAGGCTTCTCCTACTCAGTACACCTGAACCTCGTGGGCTGAGTGCTCCAGTGACCTCCAGATCGTGTGGTAAGTGTGGATCCATGCTCTCATATCCACATGGCAGCTGAGATAAAAATAGCCTCATTCAATGTGAAGGGATTCAACACCCCAGAAAAAAGAGCACAGATACTATATTCCCTACACAGACAAAAGGTCCAGATTATAGCACTGCAGGAAACCCACTTCATCTTCCCCGTATCACTGACAGATATTATTCACAATGGTTACACAGTACTAATCCTGAAGCAAGGACAAAGGGTGTCTCACTCGCATTTCATAGGTCCTTGCCTGTTACAATACATTCATCACTCAAAGGCGCGGTACGTGTTCGCTAATTGTGAGATAGCTGGTCGCAGACTAATGGTAGCCTCAATTTATGCTCCCAATCAGGGACAGATCCCCTTTCTCATAAAGACCCTTGACAGTCCAGCATCCTTTGCCACAGACCCGATGTTTCTTTGTGGAGACTTCAACCTGCCCCTCTTCCCCTCTGTTGACACGTCCTCGGGACGCTCCCATATTTCACATGCCAAGCTTCGTGCCCTCAGACGTAAACTACATTCCCTCCAAGTTAGTGATATCTGGAGATCACTCCGGCCCCAAGATAGAGACTACACATTCTACTCCCACCCCCAACGGTCCTACAGTAGGATAGATTATATATTCTGCCCCCACAATTTCCTGCCCTCAGTCTTATCTGTCAATATTGGAGTATTTACGCACTCTGATCACGCCCCTGTGTTCTGCACCTTTACCCTTCCCTCTTTTGACAAGCCTCATCCTGAAGCAAGGACAAAGGGTGTCTCACCTGAAAGACTCCATATCTCACTTCGTACAAGATCATGAGAATGATCCCTCATCACCTATGGTGAAATGGGAAGCCCTTAAATGTGTATTGAGAGGTGTTTTAATGACTCATGGGGCGAGACTTAAGAGGGAAAAGGCGGCTAAATATCAGGAACTTATTCGAACCCTACAGACATGGGAAACCCAACACAAACAGACCCAACTAGAGGGCACTTTGGGGGAACTGATAAAAGTACGCCATGATCTACTTTCCCACTTCAATGACAGATACCGCTACTATAGACAGGTCACGGGGAAAACATTCTATGAGTGGGGTAATAGGGCGGGACGACTGTTAGGGCGGGACGACCTTAAGGCAAAAAAGTCCACATTATTTATCCCAGCGATACTCAGTTCTGCGGGCTCCACCTCTTTTCTTACACCGGACATTCTTTCTGCTTTCCGTTCTTAGTACTCTGCTCTTTACAACTTGCCCAAACCTCAGGTCCCGACCTCTTCTACAGAGGCTTCTCCCTCTTTGGAACAATACATAGCATCAACGGCACTCCCTGAACTTCCCCGAGATGTGACCCAGTCACTAGAGTCTCCATTCTCCTCAGAGGAACTGATGGGGGCGATATCTTCCTTAGCGGCCGGTAAGAGCCCGGGACCTGATGGTTACACTGCCAAGTTCTACAAAATACTAGGTACTGACCTCTCTCCCACATTACTCTCTGCTTTTAACTCCATCTCAGGTGTCACCCTGCCTCCTTCCTGCGCGCCTTCATTACTGTCATCCCAAAGGAGGGTAAGGATCCCTTACTCTGCCCCAGCTACCGACCTATTTCTCTAATCAACAGTGATGCTAAACTGTTTGCAAAACTTATTGCGAATAGGTTGGCAGACCACATGCAGTCTCCCTGATCAGGTAGGTTTTATACGGGAGAGGGAGGCCAGAGACAATACCCTAAGGGTCTTCTCGGTTCTCCACGGTGCCCGATCACATAATATCCCATTGTGCCTGCTCTCTTTGGATGCAGAAAAAGCCTTTGATCGGGTGGACTGGGGTTTTCTACATGCAACTCTCTCCCAAATTGGACTGGGTGCAGTCATGAGGTCGCCCATAATGGCACTTTACTCCCAACCTCAGGCCCAAATAAAGATAAATGGTCATCTGTTGTCTCCCTTTGACATTGGCAATGGCACAAGACAGGGGTATCCTCTCTCCCCACTTATATTTGTGCTTTGTATGGAGCATCTCCTTGTAGATATTAGACAGAATCCGGACATCACAGGCTTCTCACTGTCCTCGGGCCATTGCAAATGCTCGGCATACGCAGATGATCTTCTTCTCTTTCTCTCCTCACCTGTCACCTCTCTCCCTTCACTACTCGCTTCTATACGCAGATTCTCTGCCTACAGCAATTATAAATTGAATACTTCCAAAAGTGAGGCCCTTAATGTAAACCTCCCCCCTAACATGGATAAGATACTACGGGATTCCTACTCCTTTCAATGGCAATCGAAATCCCTAAAATATCTAGGCATTCGTGTCCCAGCTAACCCTGCTGATACCTACACTCTCAACTTTCCCCCCTTGCTATGCGCCCTGAAGTCGGACCTGTCAAGGTGGGATAAAACTGATGTTTCATGGTTAGGTAGAATTAACATATTTAAAATGAATGTACTCCCACGACTCCTCTACCTGTTCGCGGGTATACCCACTCATATCCCTCGGACCTTCTTCCAAGAATTGTCCTCCCTACAAACTAGATATGTATGGGCGAATAAACATCCTATGTTAGCTAGACACATACTTATTAGGCATAAGAAGGACGGAGGATTGGCTCTTCCTGACTTCCTTTCCTACTACCTTGCGGCGGTCTTTTCTAGAGTGTTGGACTCGTTCCGTACAACTGATAGAAAACAATGGGTTTCCCTAGAAAGTGCTCTATCTGGCAGGGATATTAGGGCTATCTTATGGACGAGTACACACTTGACCTCCCACTCCCTAGACCCCCCATATATGCCTCCATTATGCGTGCCCGTTTGACTTACCTAAGACGCTCCCCCTTTCTCTCTCCTGACGGACCGCTCACTCCGCTCGGTGGTGATGCAGCATTCCCACCAGCTTTTCAAGCTCGTACCTTTCTGACCCTACCTCGCTCTGAAGGCACAACCTTTCACACGTGATGGGGATCTGAAAACCTTTAGTGAACTTTGCCCAATTACCCCGCCCACACCATTATATCAGTTCCAATACGCCCAGCTATCTCACTTTTACCACACCAATAAACATGGCTTGGCTCTCAATCGTCCCTTGACATCGTTTGAGCGGCTTTGTGCTGAATCGCACCCTTCCAAGGGTCAAATTAAGATACTATACACCCTCTTTTTAGACAGCTTTGCCTCTTCCCCACTTAGATTTCGGTCCTCATGGGAATCTGAATTGGGACACACGATTAGCGATACAGACTGGCACAGGGCGATATCAGTTTGTCCCAAAATGACGATTTCCTGTAGAGCGCAAGAGACCAACTACAAAGTGCTGACCAGATGGTATAGAGTACCATCCTTATTGGCCCACATATACCCTGGGGTCTCGGAGATGTGTTGGCGATGTGGAGTCAACAGTGGTACTATGACCCATATTTGGTTTACCTGTCCATCACTTGACTCCTATTGGACGGGCACTTTGAACCTCATGTCCAAGCTAACCTCCCACACACTCCCCAAGACCCCGGAACTGACTTTATTATCCATTCTTCCCCCCATCGCTTCCTAAATCTTCGACCTGCCTTCTACACAACGTGTTGATGGCTGCCAGATCGGTGATCCCCAGACTATGGAGATCTCCCAGACCCCCAACCCTCTCGTCCTTGCTTCAGGAAATATCACATATTTGTAGAATGGAGGAACTGATAGCGGTCTCGGAACAGCAGATTGACAAATACCAGCATATCTGGGGTCCTTGGCTTGCCTTTATGTCATCGGGGGAATTTGAGTCCTTTCACTTGGAGGCGTAATGTGATACATCTGTGCTCAGCTGCCGATCTCTTCAGTACTACACCGGTGGCCGCGGATCTGGAGGTGGCCGGTCCTGCCAGACTCATGAGGTACGTCCTTCTATAGCTCGCCTGCTTCCCTATTCCCTCTTCTCCTTCTAACATTCGTCTTACCTTCTTGTTCTTGTTCTACTTTTGTCCTTTTGCCCTTTCCCTTCCCTCTCTTCTCTCTTGACCTGTGTGACTGTGCTTATACCCTCCCTAACTTGACGGCCCTTCCCTAACCCTGGCCTACGCCCTTATTGAGATTTAAATTCCAGTTATTGTTGGATTTTTCTTTCATGTTCTCTCTGAATTGCACTGTTAGATTGAATATGACCATTGTCATGATGTGAGAAATTCCTCTATGATATTGGACTGGCCGTCCCACAAGCGCATCGAAGAGAGTCACTCATGCCATTCTTTCTTCCTGTAAGATGCTTTTGTTGTTTATTGTCTTGTATGCTATTTTTGAATATAAAAAAATTTACTTTGAAAAAAAAGAAATATTCTTCCATAGATCAAGCAGTCCAGTTGTTGCTAATGATGAGTTCACATGCATGGTTGTCCAAGGTAGACATAATGGACGCTTTTTAGCTTCTGCCAATTAAAAAGGATCTTTGGCAGTGGTATGGAATAAAGTGGCAACAACTGTATTATTTTGCGGTAAAACTCACATTCGGTTCAAAATCTAGTCCCTGGCTGTTTGATCAATTAGCTTGTGCTTTGCAGTGGATATTACAGAACTCTGTGGGCTGTTAGGTAGACGATTTTCTTTTGTTAGAGCCCCCTCAGCAGGTTCCTTGGCAATTGGGGAAAACTCTTGAGACTTTCAGACTGTTAGGAGTTTCAGTATCTCCTGCTAAGGTGGAAGGGCCGACCAAGGTTTTGACTTTTCTCTGGATAATTTTAGATACCCACAAGATGGAGGCTCGGTTGCCTACAGATAAACTGAAATGCATTCGAGACATGGTTGATAAGTTTGTTAGGTCCCTAGTTACGAAAAAAGTTGAGTCTCTTAGGTATGTTGGCTTTCGCCGTGAGGGTCATTCCTCAGGAAAGGTCCTTCATTTCAAGATTATTAGAGGACAGCGTAGTTCAGTTGGGTCATTCAGCCATGGCGGATCTGCTCATGTGGCAGCAGTTTCTGGCAAACTGAAACGGGGTGTCTCTATTCGCATATTCGTTATATTCGTTTTTTGCGCATATGCGAAAATATATGCGCATATTCACGAATATTGAGCCCTCCCTTCTTTAATGGTATAGGGAACTATGACTAGTGCATTAACTCTGTTATTTTTTGCCCATTAAATCCAACACGTCCATTGTGGTCTATGGGGATCTCACAGCATATAAAACAGTAAGATAAGCAGGACCGTCTTGGCAGCATAGTGGATAGGAGACCACCACAGGTTCGAGTCCCGGGGTGTTACAGTGTTGTGGTTTAACTTTACTTTTCTGGAAAAGCTGCCCATAGCAACCCATCACATTGCTTCTTTCATTTTTCACAAGGCCTCTGCAAAATGAAAGAAGTAATCTGATTGGTGTCTATGGGCAACTCAGAAACTTTTCCTGAAAAATTTGCTTTGTTGCCCATAGCAACCAGATTGCTTCCTTCATTTTTCAGAAGCAATCTGATTGGTTGCTATGTGCAACTGCACAACTCTTTCTCTACACTGGTTTTGATGAATCTCCCCCATAGAGGGAGATTTATCAAAACCTGTCCAGAGGAAAAGTTTCTGAGTTGCCCATAGCAACCAATCAGATTGCTTCCTTCATTTTTCAGAGGCCTTTTCAAAAATGAAAGAAGCAATCTGACTGGTTGCTATGTGCAACTGTACAACTCTTTCTCTACACTGGTTTTGATGAATCTCCCCATAGAGGGAGATTTATCAAAACCTGTCCAGAGGAAAACTTTCTGAGTTGCCCATAGCAACCAATCGAATTGCTTCCTTCACTTTTCAGAGGCCTTTTCAAAAATAAAAGAAGCAATCTGATTGGTTGCTATGGGCAACTGCACAACTCTTCCTCTACACTGGTTTTCCACATATGCGCATATTCGCGAATATTGAGCACTGTATAGGGAACTATGACTAGTGCATTAATTCTGTTATTTTTTGCCCATTGAAACCAATAGATCCATTGTGGCTATGGGGATCTCACGGCATATAAAACAGTAAGATAAGCAGGATTGTCTCGGCAGCACAGTGGATGGGAGACCACCAGGGGTTTGAGTCCCGGGGTGGGACAGTGTTGTGGTTTTATTTACTTTACTGGAAAAGAATCTGAGTTGCCCATAGCAACCAATAAGATTGCTTCTTTCATTTTTATAAAGACCTTTGAAAAATGAAGGATGCAATCTGATTGGTTGCTATGGGCAACTCAGAAACTTTTCCTCTGGACAGGTTTTGATAAATCTCCCTCTATGGGGGAGATTCATCAAAACTAGTGTAGAGAAAGAGTTGTGCAGTTGCCCATAGCAACCAATCAGATTGCTTCTTCTCATTTTTGAAAAGGCCTCTGAAAAATGAAGGAAGCAATCTGATTGGTTGCTATGAGCAACTCAGAAACTTTTCCTCTGGACAGGTTTTGATAAATCTCCCTCTATGGGGGAGATTCATCAAAACCAGTGTAGAGAAAGAGTTGTGCAGTTGCCCATGGCAACCAATCAGAGTGCTTCTTTCATTTTTGAAAAGACCTCTGAAAAATGAAGGAAGCAATCTGGTTGCTATGGGCAACTCAGCAACTTTTCCAGGAAAGTAAAGATTAACCACAACACTGTAACACTCTGTCCCACCCCGGGACTCGAACCAAGACGTTCCTGCTTATCTTACTGTTTTTCATGTTGTGAGATCCCCCCATAGACCACAATGGGCCTATTGGTTTCAATGGGCAAAAAATCAAAGTGTTAATGCACCAGTCATAGTTCCCTATACCATTAAATAAAGGAGGACTCAATATCCGCGAATATGCACATATATTTTCGCATATGCGGGAAAAAAACAAATATTCGTAACTATCGAATATGCGATATTCGCGATTAAAATTCGAATTGCGAATATCCGCGAGCAACACTAGCAGCTATATGGGGTTCACGGTGGATAGCTAGCAGCTGGCCAGGGCAGGTTAATTATATTCCTGGTTTCACGGACAGCTCCGCTACATTTGAAATCGTTCCCATTGTGGCAGCAGCTCAAGTCTGGGGGGAGTACTGTAGGTAGTTTGCCTCTGTCCAGTAGTCTTTTCACTAGTTCTATTCACTCTAGACCTAGATTCGCAGAAATTTTCTGGCCATTCCTTCAGGATAAGGGCAGCATTAGCCGCTTCAAAACACAAGGTGCCCACTCATATCATTAAGAGGTTGGGTAGATGGAAGTCATCTTGTTGCGCACGATACATTCTGAACCCTGAGAAAGAAATGTCAGATGTGTTTAAGTTGTTAGTTCTGTGAATTAATAAAGGACATTATGTTCACCTATTCTTGCTTGTATTTTGCCCTCTATAGGCGTGCCCTCATCTCATGCGGTTATGGCACACCTCAGACCGCTTGTAGTATAAGGTTTTGTGGGAGGTGCGGGACACTATATAAACCCCGGGCTCCTCTACCTCGGGGCGGGTGCGGCGTTATTCCCACCCAGCCCTCCCTCATTTATTACATTCCATAATAGGGTATGCCCTCTATAGGCGTGCCCTCATCTCATGCGGTTATGGCACACCTCGGACCGCTTGTAGTATAAGGTTAGGTAAGTACATATCCACTATGGGAAGCCATGACCACAAATGCAGTTGGTATACATAAGAAATGAGCATTTAAATACAAGATATGTTAATACATGCAACAGTGATTTTCCCGCTTAGAGATATTATGAATGAAAACTTGTCTTGATAAATAATAACATATTAAATTATTGATGGCTATTCAGAGGGGAATGTCCCTTACTAATTCTAGAATTTGGGACTATTTCTTTTGGAATATGTGAATGTTACGCTATGCGCTCCTGCCTCACATGCTGGCCATGAGCGCATTGTCCCCTTACTTTCTGCTGCCGATGGGGCTGGGACCCGCATGCGAGCCCCAGTCCGTCACTCTCCGGGTGTTTCCCCTGCCTCTGCTCCGGCCTGAGTGCCCCCGTCCCTTAGGGCCGGAGCTTTAAGATTTAAAGGGCCAGTACGCTCATTAGCGTAACCCCCTGTGTCTTGTTGATAAATTCCTCCACCCTCCTCAGTTCTCTGCCGGATCTTTGTTGCCTTGTGCCCTAGAGAAAGCGGTCCTTTGTATTGCCTTGCAGTGTACCAGATCTCCTGCTCTTGTGATCTTGACCTTGCTTCTCTGCCGCCTGCCTACTGAACTTCTCCTACGTCCCGACTACGCTACTGTGCCGCCTACCCTGACCTACAGCTATCCTGACTACGAGTTGTCTCATCCCTTCTGTGCTTCGCATCTCCTCAGCCGCCTGTGTGGTCGAGCCGTTGCCGGGGGTTGTGACCTGGGTGTCATCTGCAGCAGCAAGCCCATCCTACTTTGCGGCAGGATCTGGTGAAGACCAGCGGCACCTTAGACTCCGCTCCCTGGCATGGCCCGAGTCATCTGCCACACAGGTCAAGCGGATTCACATGCACCGGAGTTCCTGTCTTCAGAAACGTGAGTGTTACAGTAAGATCCTGCCATGGATCCCACTGAGGAACCCCTCCCTGAAGTTGCCGATCTTTCCTCAGTTGTGATACGTCACTCACAGCAGTTGTCCCGACAGGCGCAGCAATTTTCTCAACTTGCAGCCATGATGCAACAGCTTTTGGCCTTGCAACAGATGCAGGTACCTCAATCTGGCCCACTCCCTCCTCCAGCTCCTGCAGTCCCAGCTCCTGGCTCCCAGCTGCACCTGCCTTTGCCTTCCAAGTATGATGGGGATTCCAAGTTATGCAGAGGCTTTGTTACACAGTGCTCCATGCATTTGGAGCTCATGTCTGAACTGTTTCCAATTGAACGTAGTAAGGTGGCTTTTGTCATTAGTCTACTTTCGGGAAAAGCCCTGGCTTGGGCTACACCCCTTTGGGACTGTGGTGATCGAGTATCCTCCAATTTGTCTGCATTCTTGGCCGAATTTCGCAGTGTCTGAGGAACCCGCACGTGCCTCTTCAGCTGAGACAGCCTTGCTGAATCTCTGTCAAGGAGATCTACCGTTGGTGACTATGCAGTTCAGTTCCGCATTCTAGCCTCTGAACTCGCCTGGAATGAAGAGGCCTTGTGTGCCACATTTAAAAAAGGACTGTCAAGCAAGATTAAAGATGCCATTGCAGCACGAGATCCTCCATCTTCTTTGTCTGAACTTATCCACTTGGCCACACGCATTGATGTGCGTTTTGCCGAAAGGCAGGAGGAATTGCGCTTTGAGAGGGAATCTGCCTGCCTGACACCTGTGTCCCAACGTTCCCCTCTTCTTTCTCTTGCGCCTCTTGCCAAAGAGGTTATACAGTGGTCCCTCAACATACGATGGTAATTCGTTCCAAACGAGCCATCGTTTGTCGAATCCATCGTATGTTCAGGGATTCGTGCAATGTAAAGTATAGGAAGCTGTACTCACCTGTCCCTGCAGCTCGCGATGGTGACCCCGGGCCTCCGCTGGGCTCTCCTGGTATTCTCTGGTCCTCTGCTGTCTTCTCCGGTCCTCCGCTGTCTTCCGCAAGGCCTTACTGGGCCTGCGTAGCGACGTCATTACCCCACTGCGTACGCCATTCCTATTGAATGACGTGCGCAGCAGCGTATTGACGTCATAGGAGAGGGCCGGGAAGACACCGGAAGACCAACGCTGGACCCGGAGGGCACCCCGGAGCATCGTGGAGGGGTAAGTAATACTTACCGCACCACATAGGGAACATTAAGCTGCTATCCGGCAGCAGCTTAAGCATTTTGTGCTGCCGGATAGCACTTAATGCGATGGCCCCGACATAAAAAGCATTGTATGTCGATGCTGACATCGACATGCGATGGCCTCTGAGAGGCCATCGTATGTCGATTTGATCATATGTCGGGGCCATCGTAGGTTGGGGGGTCACTGTACAAGGAGATCATCCTCGTCTTAAGCAGCAGGAGAGGTCACGACGACGCAATGAGAATTTGTGTTTGTACTTTGCTAGCCCGGAGCACTTTCCAAAGGACTGTATCATACGTCCGCACCTAGGGTATGTTGGAGAGGCATCCCTGGGTGTGAATTCTACTTCTCCACGCTTAACTATTCCTGTACAAGTCTTCGCTTCAGCCAAGTCTTCCTTCAGCGCTACAGCATTTTTGGACTCCGGATCTGCAGGTGACTTTATTGATGCGGCTTTAGTCCATAAGCATCATCTTCCTCTTACTCGGCTTGCCAAGCCCTTGTTCATCTCCTCTGTAAATGGACAAAATCTGGACTGTAAGGTTCACTTCCGTACTGAATCTCTCGTCATGCAAGTGGGAGTATCGCATAAAGAGAAGATTGAATTCTATGTTCTGCCACACTGTACTTCGGAGATTCTTCTTGGTCTCCCTTGGCTGCAACGCCATTCCCCGCAACTGGATTGGAGGACTGGAGAAATAATTCGCTAGGGACAATCCTGTCAAAATTCTTGCCTTCAACCTGTTTTGCGTAAAGTTGTTTCTTGTCTTCCACCTTTACCTGGCCTGTCGCCATCTTACCAAGATTTCTCGGATGTCTTCTGCAAGAAACAGGCTGAATCTCTGCCTCCACATCGTCCTTACGACTGCCCTATTGATCTTCTGCCTGGTACCACTCCTCCTCGTGGGAGGATATAGCCTCTTTCAGTTCCTGAGACCAAAGCCATGGCTGAGTATATCCAGGAGAATCTCCAAAAAGGATTTATCCGTAAGTCCTCTTCTCCTGCTGGAGCAGGTATCTTCTTTGTAGGGAATAAGGATGGCTCACTCCGTCCATGCATTGACTACAGGGGACTTAACAAAATCACGGTAAATAACCGTCACCCTCTACCTCTTATCTCAGAACTTTTTGACCGTTTACGTGGTGCCAAGGTCTTCTCCAAGCTGGACTTACGCGGTGCGTATAACCTCATTCGTATCCGCAAGGGAGATGAATGGAAAATGGCCTTCAATACTCGTGACGGACATTTTGAGTATCTTGTTATGCCTTTTGGTCTCTGCAGTGCTCCAGCCGTTTTCCAGGAGTTCATTAATGATATCTTCTGTGATCTTCTTTACACCTATGTCGTATACCTTGATGACATCCTGATCTTCTCTTCCAACTTGGAGGAGCATCGTGCTCATGTTCGCCTGGTTCTTCAGAGACTACGGAAGAATCGAATCATCTCTACGCCAAATTGGAGAAATGCCCTGATCTCTCATCAGGGCCTGCAGATGGATCCAGATAAGTTATCTGCAGTTTTGAATTGGCCTCGTCCCTCGGGCCTACGTGCAATTCAACGCTTTCTGGGATTCGCTAACTATTATCGTCAGTTTACTCCACATTTTTCATCCTTGGTTGCTCCTGTTGTAGCTCTCACGAAAAAAGCATCCAATCCTAAGTCTTGGCCTCGAGAGGCTGAAGAGGCCTTCTCCCGTTTAAAGTCTGCATTTGCCTCAGCTCCCGTGCTTACAAGACTTGATCCAGAGAGGCCCTTTGCGTTGGAGGTTGATGCCTCATCTATTGGAGCGGGTGCCGTCCTCACACAGAAAAACGCAAAGGGCAAGAGTGTAACTTGTGGGTTCTTCTCCAAGACTTTCTCTTCTGCTGAGAGGAATTACTCCATTGGAGATCGTGAACTTCTCGCTATTAAGCTAGCTTTGGAGGAATGGCGACATTTACTGGAAGGTTCTTCTCATTCGGTCAGCATCTACTCTGATGATAAGAATCTTCTATACTTTCAGTCTGCTCAGCGTTTGATGGTCACTGTTCTTTTCCCGTTTCAGCTTCTCCATTCACTTCCGTCCTGCAGACAAGAACATCAGGGCTGATGCACTCTCCAGGTCCTCTGACGTCATTGGTTTGGACTACATGCCTAGGCACATTATTCCTCCTGACTGTTTGATTCCTGCTGCTCCTGCCGAGATTCAGCAAATTCCTCCGGGAAAATCCTTTGTGCCCACCAGATTGAGACACAAGGTCTTGAAATGGGGTCATTCTTTCTTAACAGCAGGACATCCTGGAATACGCAAGACCCTCCATCTTATTTCCCAGCACTACTGGTGGCCCCATCTTTTTTTTTTTTTTTTAAATAACAATTTTTATTATTTTTCAAGAAAACAAAACAGAGAAGGAAATTCATAGCGGACATGAATATGGTACACATCACATCTTTACCAGCATATCATCCCTTGACTCGTTGCACATGTATCCGAGCAAGTTACACTGGCGACTCCTCCCCTTCAAAGATATGCATCACAGACATAAGCAGAAATATTGATATGTTAGTCGATCTTAGTTCTTAAGGTTAAGCATAAAACCAAGAAACCTAACTTAGTAACAAAAACAGCCTATATCTCCCAAAAAGAGTATATTCTGCATCATTTTTTGAAAAACGCTTTGGCGTATTTATCAGGGTCTTCATGCGCAAGAACGTGACCGTCGCCTCTGATACGAGCCAGTGTCGCAGTAAACACTTCACCCCCACCAGCATCAGTAAGTGTATCTCTTTTGCCGCTTACGTAGACTCCACTCCAGACGAAGATATAATGGGAATATAGTGAAACAGAAAGTGTATGGGCTCCAACGGTATGTTTCTACCCCACACCCTACATATCAGGTCTTGGATGGACTTCAAGGAAACCTGAACCTGATCGCAGAGCCAAAGACAATGCACGAGATCAGCCCCATTCAGGTGGCATTTAGGACAAGCTGTCAAGTAATGAGGGGGCACCTCCCAGTGGGAAAAATTGAAAGCATATGTAGCCTTATGCAATATTTTGAGGTGCATTTCCCTCCAATCCTCACTAATTTTTGCTTCTCGCACGTGTCTCAGACCCTGCCGCAACTTCACTGTCAGATCCTCCTGCAACAAAACCGGTGCCCACTGGTCAAAAAGTTTAGAGGAAAGGGTAAATGTGTCCCGGTCCATTAGAAGTCTGTAGAGATGTGACATGTGGAGGCCTGACCAATCAGTGTTGCAAAATGCGATTCTTCCAGTAGGTTTTCAAACTGTCGTGCCCTTGATCTGCAAAATATTTTTGTGAGGATGGGAGATTGTATTTGTCCCCAATCTCCGACCAGAACAGCAATGAATTTCCCTGAGATGTCATTAAATCCCCTAGTGTGTGGACACCCACCTCCCTCCACCGTTCATACAGCTTGTTCTCAGTACCCACGGCAAAAAATGGTGAATTCCACAGCGACATCATAGGAGAGATACTGAAAGGTAAGTCATAAAGTTTCCTAATGGCTTTCCATGCAACGATGGTATCGCGCAACAGTGCACTCCGTCTTATTTCGAACGGTAATTCAGAGTATTTTGCGTGTAATAGAGCAGTAAGACTCCAAGGGCCAGCTAATTGCTTGTCCATCGACAATTCAGAGAAGTAGGAGCAGTTTAGTACCCAATCCCTCACATGTCGAAGGAGAGCTGCAAGATTGTAAGTCCTTATACAGGGCATATTCAGGCCTCCCAAAGGTTTACTCAACTGCTACTTTTTATACGCAATTCTGGGATGCTTCCCCTTCCACAAAAACGTTATGATCCAAGACTGTAAAAGTCTGACATCCGCGTGTTTAAGCAGAAGGGGAATAGTTTGTAAAGGATATAATAATTTGCCGAAGCACATCATTTTGACTAAATGCGCTCTCCCTACCAGGGACAGGGGCATTGAGGCCCACCTACTCAGGTCATTTTTGATCTTATTAAATAACGGGAGATAATTTAATTTGTATAGATCTGCCGAGGTCATTCCTACTTTAATCCCCAGATACGTTATGTGGGACGACACTACTGCCACCCCCAGTTCTATTTTGCGTGTAATAGAGCAGTAAGACTCCAAGGGCCAGCTAATTGCTTGTCCATCGACAAGTCAGAGAAGTATGAGCAGTTTAGTACCCAATCCCTCACATGTCGAAGGAGAGCTGCAAGATTGTAAGTCCTTATACAGGGCATATTCAGGCCTCCCAAAGGTTTACTGAACTGCAACTTTTTATACGCAATTCTGGGATGCTTCCCCTTCCACAAAAACGTTATGATCCAAGACTGTAAAAGTCTGACATCCGCGTGTTTAAGCAGAAGGGGAATAGTTTGTAAAGGATATAATAATTTGCCGAAGCACATCATTTTGACTAAATGCGCTCTCCCTACCAGGGACAGGGGCATTGAGGCCCACCTACTCAGGTCATTTTTGATCTTATTAAATAACGGGAGGTAATTCAATTTGTATAGATCTGCCGAGGTCTTTCCTACTTTAATCCCCAGATACGTTATGTGGGACGACACTACTGCCACCCCCAGTTGCGGGAAATGCGGGATCGCTCGCGATCCCAAGACCAGTAACTGGCATTTAGATGGATTTATCCTAAATCCAGAAAAGGAACCAAAGTGGCTCAATTCCTGCATGACCGCACTGACATGAGTTTCTGGGTCAGCAAGATATATGAGCATATCGTCTGCAAAGCATGTAAGTTTAAGCTCACAAGATCCCACCTTTATACCCTGAAACCTCTCAGTGTTAACAAGGGAAAGCGCCAGGGGCTTCAATGCCAAATCAAAAAGGAGAGGAGACAAGGGGCACCCCTGGCGAGTCCCCTTTTTTAAATGTATTGGTGGAGACAGGAAACCAGGAGTGTAAACCCGTGCCACAGGAGCCCTATAAATAGTATCAATATAGCTACGAAAGGTCCCCCTAATTCCGAATCCGTCCAGGACATCCCCCAGCCACTCCCAACTTATGTTGTTGAACGCTTTTTCAGCATCAATTGCCAAAAGAGCTGGGGGAGTCCCAGAGGAATCCATCCTACCTGCCACATCCTGCGCCGTTAACACTGCCCTAATGTTTGCAACTGCCGAACGCCCCTTAACGAATCCAACATGGTGTCGTCCTATCAATTTTGGAAAAAAGTTAGAGAGCCGGTCAGCTAATATTTTGGACAACAATTTACAGTCCTGATTGATAAGGGATATAGGGATAAGAGAAAGCAAGGTCAGGAGGTTTATCAGGCTTTGGCAGTACTTTAATGTAAGCTATGTCTCCTGATGGTAGCATTGTCTCATGTAGTATGGAATTGAACATCTGAACCAAGGTCGGGGAAACCTCCTTCTCCAACATCTTGTAAAAATCCGGCCCAAAGCCTTCAGGTCCCGGGGCCTTCCCCTTTACCAATCCCCTTATAGTTAAGCTGACCTCTTCCAGCGAGATAGGGGCATTAAGCATATCAAGGTCAGTGTCTGTAATGCGTTGTAAGTTCAGTGAGCGTAAATAGGCTATACCTCTCTCCCTGTCAAGAGCGTCCCCCTCATAGAGCTCCCGATAATAGTCTCCCAGAATTCTGTTTATGTCCCTTGGATTCGACTGCTGGGTATCGGTAGTATCCCTTAGAGCCCTAATGTCCTTTACTGGCCTCCAACCCCTTGCCAGGTAAGCCATCATCTTCCCTGCCTTATTCCCAAATTTATAGAATATTGCCAACCGTTGGTTACGGAAAAGTGCATCCAGCGTTTCCTGAGTGCTCTCAAAGTCAGATTGTGCCCTCACCCAGCCATTATTATTATTTGTTGGGTTTTCTAAAAAGACAGTATAAGATTGACGTAACAAGTGAGTAGCCGCCTGGAAAGCTAGGGCTGCACTACGCTTTTTGTCCGTCACATAAGCCATGATATTCCCCCGCAGCACAGCCTTTGCGGTGTCCCAAAACAGCCTTGGGTTGGCAGCATGTTCCGCATTTGTGGAGTGATATTCCATCCACCAACTATTGAGGCGCCTGGAAATCAGAATCCTTGGGGAGAAACGCCATTAAATATCTGTACCTTTCGGTGTGATCGGGGACAACTCTATCAGCACTGGAGCATGGTCAGATATAACTATGTCCGCCCTCACTATTCTGCTCAAAAGAGTCGGAGAAGCCAAAAAGTAGTCAATGTGTGACCAAGCCTTCCACATAGAGGAATAAAAGCTATATTCCCTATCATCGGGGTGCAGGTATCTCCATGCATCCGTAAAGTTCGTACAGTCCAGCAGGTCAGTCATCCAATGTTCCTCCCCCCTCCTGGTCCTCCCCCCTTCAGCCGTCCTCTTCCTATCCTCCACCATTGAGTGTACCGTATTAAAGTCTCCCCCCACCGGTATGTTACGTTCACAGTCATCCCTGATAGTATCTTGTGCGAAAGAAGGGTGTGCGATTGTCATTTGGTGCATAGATATTATACAGGCTAAGCCGACCTAAAACAGAATCAATGACAACATGACACAATCTACCCCCATCATCTACATGTTTAGAGATCATAGTGTGTGCAAACGATTTCCGGATGAGAATGATAACTCCAGCTTTACCATTGACAGTCGGGGATCCATACACAGTCCCCACCCACATCTGCTTCAATCTAAAAAAGTCTTCTTCTCCCAAATGAGTCTCCTGCAATAAGGCAACATTAGTTTTCAGAATGTTTAAATGGCGAAGAATCATTCGCCTCTTAGCTGGGGACCGAAGTCCCTTAACGTTCCAGGAGGGGACAGTCATTGCGCTATTAGCGGAAAGGGACAATGGAGTCCAGTATACCTGAGGACAAACGGCATCTGCAGACCACAGTCACTCCCACTCCACCGTCTCCAGAACACTCCACTAGGTGTAGCGTCAGCAGAATATGTAGGAATATGTAGAATATGTAAAAAAGGAACAGTCAATATTAGAAAAAAATAGACATAGAAAAAATAACCTGCACAGTGCCTAACACATTATTGGCTTCACTTTTTTCGCTGACAGAAACAGGTGGGACACTGAACCACCCTAGTAAAGCATTACCCATAAGTACTCAGAACATCTCCACCCCCCCCCCCCCTAATGCTAAAACATGGAAAAGAACCTACCTCCCAAAGAGAACAAAAAATAGTCCCACAGCTGTGAATGTTCTAGACTGCGTAGTCCTGCTCAGACATTCAAAAGTAAAAACCTAAAAACAATCCCCCCCCCCCCCCCCCCCCGGTAGTGGCAGATCAATTCAAAAATAAAGCATAAAGGAAAGTCATCCCGGGGGTGTAGAACCAGCTTGAGCCCTGTCGTCCCTTCTGCGCTGACCGCGCCGACACTTGCATTGCCTCCTGCGTCTCTAACAAGGAGACTGCCTCATCTGGGGTCGAGTAAGTAGTGGATGCTCCATCCTTTCCAAACACCCGCAGCATAGCCGGGTACTGAAGAGTAAAGCGGATTTGTTGCTTGACTAAAGGTGCAGATATGGGCAAAAGCTTTGCGTAGCTGTGCGACTTCCGCCAAATAGTCAGCAAAGAGTAGCAGTTTATGACCTTGAAAGAGCAATGGAGTATTACGTTTTTTAAAAGTGCGCAGGACCAGCTCCTTATCAGCGAAATTCAAAAAGCGAGCTATGACCTGACGAGCTTTGGTGGCACGATTAGGTTTAGTTGCATCAGTTTGTGAAGGGGGTCCCACTCTGTGCGCTCTCTCTATCAGATAGCCCCCTTCCAATCCGAGTGCCTTAGGCAGGTCTACTGAGTAGAATGTGATAAGCTGATTGTGAGGTACAGTCTCTGGCAATCCCATCAATCTCAAGTTATTCCTCCTGGACCTGTTCTCCAGGTCATCAACTTTATCCTGCAACACTTGCTGGGATTTAGACAAAAGCCTAATTTCTCTTGAGAAAGTGTCCATCTCTCCAGTTGTACATATCTATGCTCAAGCTCTTTTATCTGAGTGGTATGTGACGCCACTTCCATTTTTAACTGCGCTACTGCTGTAGTAATAGATGCCTCTATGGTGGAAGTTATTTGTGGGGACAGTAAGTTGGCCAGATGGCCAGTAATTTGGCCATTGCGTACTGTTTGCCCGACATCCCTAGAGATGGGATGACAGAGTCCATTACCCCACTTACTTGTCCCTCCTGAGAAGCTGGGGACAGGGATTGCAGCTGCTCCATCGCGGGACATGTCCCGCTCGCCGCCACCTTGAGGGCCATGAGGGAGCAGGCTGGGTGAGGGAGCAGGGGTGAGGGAGCAGGCTGGGAGGATGAAATGCTGCCGCGGGTCACAAATCTCTCCATCGGAGGAGTGTCGGGGGAGATCCTGGCAGAGAGCTCATCCTTTTGAGCGGTACTGTGAGCGGGTAATGCGGCGGTATCAGGGAGGCGGAACCGGAAGCCCTGGTGGCCCCATCTTGAACGTGATGTTTCTGATTTTGTTCGGTCCTGTGTAACTTGTGCCCGTGACAAAACTCCTCGACAAAGACCTGCAGGCCTCTTACAGCCTCTACCCATTCCAGAGACTCCATGGTCCCATATCACCATGGATTTCATCACCAATCTGCCACCTTCTCATAATAACACCGTCATCTGGGTCATGGTAGATCGGTTTTCCAATATGGCTCACTTCATTCCTCTACCAGGTCTTCCTTCTGCTCCACAGCTGGCAAAGTACTTCTTGTCGCATGTCTTTCGTTTACATGGTCTTCCACAGCATATAATTTCGGATCGAGGTGTGCAGTTTGTTTCTAAGTTCTGGCAAGCCCTTTGTAACCGTCTGGACATCAATCTGGACTTCTCCTTGGCCTACCACCCTCAGTTCAGCGTTCAGGGGGAAAGGGTCAATCAAATCCTTGAGACTTATCTTCGGCATTTTGTTTCAGCTTGTCTTCAGAGTTAAACAGATCCTTTCTGCAAAAACTGTGAGAGGTAAAAAAAAAAAATTTGGGTCGACTGGGAGGGTTACGGTCCTGAGGAGAGATCTTGGGAACCTGAGGAGAATATCCTGGACCGTGACCTTCTCAGGAGTTTCCTCTTTCGTAAAAGGAGGGGGAGACCTTCCTCACATGCTGGCCGTGAGCGAATGGCCCCCTTACCTTCTGCTGCCGAAGGGGCTGGGACTCGCATTGCGGGTCGCACCCACATGTGAGCCCCAGTCAATCACTCTCCTGGTGTTTCCCCTGCCTCTGCTTCCACCTCTTAAGATTTAAAGGGCCAGTACGCTCATTAGTGTAACCACCTGTGTCTTGTTGATAAATTCCTCCACCCTCCTCAGTTCTCTGCCGGATCTTTGTTGCCTTGTGCCCTAGAGAAAGCGGTCCTTTGTATTGCCTTGCTGTGTACCAGATCTCCTGCTCTTGTGACCTTGACCTTGCTTCTCTGCCACCTGCCTACTGAACTTCTGCTACGTCCCGACTATGCTACTGTGCCGCCTGCCCTGACCTACAGCTATCCTGACTATGAGTTGTCTCATCCCTTCTGTGCTTCGCATCTCCTTATCCGCCTGTGTGGTCGAGCCGTTGCCGGGGGTTGCGACCTGGGTGTCGTCTGCAGCAGCAAGCCCATCCTGCTTTGCGGCGGCTCTGGTGAAGACCAGCGGCACCTTAGACTCCGCTCCCTGGCACGGTCCGAGTCATCTGCCACACAGGTCCAGCGGATCCACATACACCGGAGTTCCTGTCTTCAGAAACGTGAGTGTTACAGTGAATCACAAGTATAATTAAAATTATTCTGTTCAGATGGATGTCAGTGTCTGAAGATTCACTAAAGTTGTACCTGGACAGAAATGTATAAATTCATCCACCAGTTGTGGGTAAGAAGATATAACTTACTTTAAGTACAAACTCTCCCTGCTATAGAATAGCCAACAATAATCAAAAGATATTAAAGTTCTTTTATACCACAAAGTAGAAATGCCAGTGGGTCAAGCAATTGGATAGAATCAGCCTGTTCACTCAGCAGAAAGATATTCCAGGGTACTCTCCAAGGAAGAAAAAAAAACAATTGCCCCTCTCCCTTGCTTCTACAGTTTAAAACAAAATTTCTTATCTTGATCAGATAAGAAACTAACCAATCACGTCTCTAGAACAAAAACATGCTAGGCCCTTGTCTCGCCCAAATGTAACTATTTCACTGACCTGAGAGGGCACTCTTGTCCATGAGTTGCTAAAATATTTTCTTAAAAATTAGCAGACATTACCTAAGATATTGATATATCACGTCAAGTCATCTCTCCAACTAATGGCCAATAAATATAGTTAGCTTGATTAGATTTCGACATGTAGCATACACACACAGCAGACATTTCGGGATTTCCCAAGTCTTCAATCTTAATCTGACATTAATGGTCTCTCCCAAATTTAAAATAATGAATAGAATCTCAGTCCCTTCTATTCTTACAATTATAAATCTATCAGATAAGAAATAAATGTAGACTCCATTCATGGGATGAAATCAGACCATCAAATTACATACATTCTAACTTATAGATGCAGGAAAACTAAATAGGTTATAAATGGTATACTGACCACATAACATAAACATGCATTATAATCACAATTATAATGATAGATAAAGCATACCTAATTACTATTAAGAATATAAGGAAAAGTATTTTCATATATGTATATATATATATATATATATAATGCCATGTGAAAGTATTCGGCCCCCTTGAACTTTTTGACCTTTTGCCACATTTCAGGCTTCAAACATAAAGATATAAAACTGTAATTTTTTGTGAAGAATCAACAACAAGTGGGACACAATCAAGAAGCGGAACGAAATTTATTGGATATTTCAAACTTTTTTAACAAATAAAAAAACTGAAAAATTGGGCGTGCAAAATTATTCATCCCCCTTAAGTTAATACTTTGTAGCGCCACCTTTTGCTGCGATTACAGCTCTAAGTCGCTTGGGGTATGTCTCTATCAGTTTTGCACATCGAGAGTCTGAAATTTTTGCCCATTCCTCCTTGCAAAACAGCTGGAGCTCAGTGAGGTTGGATGGAGAGCATTTGTGAACAGCAGTTTTCAGTTCTTTCCACAGATTCTCGATTTGGATTCAGATCTGGACTTTGACTTGGCCATTCTAAGACCTGGATATGTTTATTTGTGATCCATTCCATTGTAGATTTTGCTTCATTTTTTGGATCACTGTCTTGTTAGAAGACAAATCTCCGTCACAGTCTCAAGTCTTTTGCAGACTCCATCAAGTTTTCTTCCAGAATGGTCCTGTATTTGGCTCCATCCATCTTCCCATAAATTTTAACCATCTTCCCTGTCCCTGCTGAAGAAAAGCAGGCCCAAACCATGATGCTGCCACCGCCATGTTTGACAGTGGGGATGGTGTGTTCAGGGTGATGAGCTGTGTTGCTTTTACGCCAAACATAACGTTTTGCATTGTTGCCAAAAAGTTGGATTTTTGTTTCCTCTGACCAGAGCACCTTCTTCCACATGTTTGATGTCTCCCAGGTGGCTTGTGACAAACTTTAAACAACACTTTTTATGGATATATTTAAGAAATGGCTTTCTTCTTGCCACTCTTCCATAAAGGCCAGAATTGTGCAGTATACGACTGATTGTTGTCCTATGGACAGAGTCTCCCACCTCAGCTGTAGATCTCTGCAGTTCCTCCAGAGTGATCATGGGCCTCTTGGCTGCATCTCTGATGAGTCTTCTCCTTGTATGAGCTGAAAGTTTAGAGGGATGGCCAGGTCTTCGTAAATTTGCAGTGGTCTGATACTCCTTCAATTTCAATATTATCGCTTGCACAGTGCTCCTTGGGATGTTTAAAGCTTGGGAAATCTTTTTGTATCCAAATCCGGCTTTAAACTTCACAACAGTATCTCAGACCTGCCTGGTGTGTTCTTGTTCTTCATGATGCTCTCTGCACTTTAAACGGACCTCTGAGACTATCACAGTGCAGGTGCATTTATACAGAGACTTGATTACACACAGGTGGATTCTATTTATCATCATTAGTCATTTAGGTCAACATTGGATCATTGAGATCCTCACTGAACTTCTGGAGAGAGTTTGCTGCACTGAAAGTAAAGGGGCTGAATAATTTTGCACCCCCAATTTTTCAGTTTTTATTTGTTAACATAGTTTGAAATATCCAATAAATTTCGTTCCAATTCATGATTGTGTCCCACTTGTTGTTGATTCTTCACAAAAATTACAGTTTTATATCTTTATGTTTGAAGCCTAAAATGTGGCAAAAGGTCCAAAAGTTCAAGGGGGCCAAATACTTTCACAAGGCAGTGTGTATATATATGTGTATATATACTCCTGAGTTAAAAGTGACCTGAATTCCAATGCCCTTATCTAAACCATAAAGTACAGTGGTCCCTCAACATACAATGGTAATTCGTACGAAACGACCCATCGTTTGTCGAATCCATCGTATGTTGAGGGATTTGTGCAATGTAAAGGTAGTTGTACTCACCTGTCCCCGCCACTCCGGACCGCGTCCTCACCGCTCCCAATGCTGTCGCAGGGGCTCCCGATGCTGTCCCGCTGCTCCGGCGTCTTCTTTGGGATCCTCCGGTGTCTTCCGCATCTTCTCCAGGGTCCGGGCCTCGCTTTCTGGTGACGTTTTTACGCTGCTGCGTCGGCACGGCGTGCAAAGCGACGTAATAATGACGCCGGAAAGCGAGGCCCGGACCCTGGACAAGATGCAGAAGACGCCAGAGGATCCCGAAGTGGACCCGGAGCAGCGGGGATAGGTAAGTAAACCTATCCGGCAGGGCCGTACTGGCCTAGCGGGATACCAGGAAGCTTCCCGCTGGGCCGACCGCACAGTGGGCCGGCAGGGGCCGGTTTTCTGCACTACACCGGCCGGCCCGTGTGCGGCCACACAGTGGCTGCTCACTCACACAAGGTGTTGACACTAAGTCAGGACCTTGTGTGAAGTGGCCACAGAGAGGCGGAGCTATGAGCTGTAGGCTCCCAGCCCCGCTACTCACCCCAGCAGTACCTGCGCATCCAGAGCGCCGTGATTTCCAACCCTGATTTATTTTTATTTTTTTAATTTCCCTCCCCGGCGCCTCAGGACCTGCGATGATGTCACCGTCAGCAGCCCCTGATCATGTGACTCCGACTCCTCCATGTGACTGATCACATGACGGTCCGTCATGTGATCAGTCACATGGAGGAGTCGGAGTCACATGATCAGGGGCTGCTGTTATAGGCCTCAGCGTACCCCTACGCCCCCCAGCGTTCCTGCGGCCCAGAAAGGATGAAGTATGTGGAAGCTGTGTCGGGCCAGGGCCTCCCGTGGCGCAGTGAATGATTGCCCTGCCGGAGCCCTGAGTTGGTGCCCTGGGGAAGAATGGAGAAGAAAAATGGCGTTCTTAAAGGTACTGTACCATATCCACCCCCCCTCCCCCACCCATGTCCATCCCCCCCACCCATGTTCCTCCCCCCCCCTCCCCCACCCATGTCCCTCCCCCCCCCTCCCCCACCCATGTCCATCCCCACTCCCTCACCCATGTCCATCCCCCCTCCCTCACCCATGTCCATCCCCCCCTTACCCATGTCCATTCCCCCCCCCTCCCTCACCCATGTCCATTCCCCCCTCCCTCACCCATGGCCATTTCCCCCCCTCCCTCACCCATGTCCATTCCCCCCTCCCTCACCCATGTCCATTCCCCCCCCTCCCTCACCCATGTCCATTCCCCCCCTCCCTCACCCATGTCCATTCCCCCCCTCCCTCACCCATGTCCATTCCCCCCCCTCCCTCACCCATGTCCATTCCCCCCCTCCCTCACCCGTGTCCATTCCCCCCCCCTCCCTCACCCATGTCCATTCCCCCCCTCCCTCACCCATGTCCATTCCCCCCCCCCTCCCTCACCCATGTCCATTCCCCCCCCTCCCTCACCCATGTCCATTCCCCCCCTCCCTCACCCATGTCCATTCCCCCCCTCCCTCACCCATGTCCATTCCCCCCCTCCCTCACCCATGTCCATCCCCCCCTCCCTCACCCATGTCCATCCCCCCCTCCCTCACCCATGTCCACCCCCTCACCCATGTCCACCCCCTCACCCATGTCCATCCTCCTATCATTCATGTCCACTTTGTCTACCCCTGTCCATCCCTGTCACCCATGTTCACCCCCTGTCACCAATGTTCACCCCGTCACCCATGTTCATCCCCCTATTCACCCCTCTTTCCCCCCTCTTTTATCCCCCTTGTCATCCTTGTCCACCCTTCTGTCATCCCTGTTTACCCCCATATCTCCCGTGTCCACCCTCCTGTCATCCATGTCCACCTTGGCCACCCCTCTGTCACCCCTGTCCATCCCCCTGTCACCCATGTCCCTTCCCCTCTCCATCCCTCTGACCACCCCCCAGTCTACACCTGTCACCTATGTCACCCCAGTCCACCCTTCTTTGTCACTCTTGTCCACCCCTCTTTTAACTGCTTGTCACCCTTGTCCACCCCTCTGTCATCCCTGTCCATCCTTGTGTCACCCATGTTCACCCCCAATTGTCCACCCCTCTGACCACATCCTTGTCACCAATGTACACCCCTCTGTCATCCCTGTTACCACCTTGTCACCCCTGACGCCCCTCTGCCACCCATGTACACTCCTCTACACCCCTCTGTCACCCATGTACACTCCTCTACACCCCTCTGCAACCCATGTACACTCCTCTACACCTCTCTGTCACCCATGTACACTCCTCTACACCCCTCAGTCACCCATGTACACTCCTCTACACCCCTCTGTCCCCCATGTACACTCCTCTACACCCCTCTGTCATCCCTGTCCATCCTTGTGTCACCCATGTTCACCCCCCATTGTCCACCCCTCTGACCACATCCTTGTCACCCATGTACACCCCTCTGTCCCTTTGTCATCCCTGTTACCACTCCTCTCCACACCTGTCACCCATGTACACTCCTCTACACCCCTCTGCCACCCATGTACACTCCTCTACACCCCTCTACACCCATGTACACTCCTCTACACCCTTCTGCCACCCATGTACACTCCTCTACACCCCTCTGTCACCCATGTAGACTCTTCTACACCCCTCTGCCACCCATGTACACTCTTCTACACCCCTCTGCCACCCATGTACACTCTTCTACACCCCTTTGTCAGCCGTGTACACTCCTCTACACCCCTCTGTCAGCCGTGTACACTCCTCTACACCCCTCTGTCAGCCGTGTACACTCCTCTACACCCCTCTGTCACCCATGTACACTCCTCTACACCCCTCTGTCTCCCATGTACACCCCTCTGTCATCCATGTACACTCCTACACCCCTCTGTCACCACTGTACACTCCTCTACACCCCTCTGTCACCACTGTACACTCCTCTACACCCCTCTGCCCCCTCTGTCACCCATGTGCACTCCTCTACACCCCTCTGTCACTCCTCTACACCCCTCTGTCACCCATGTGCACTCCTCTACACCCCTCTGTCACCCATTCATTACACCCCTCTGTCACCCATGTACACTCCTCTACACCCCTCTGTCATCCATGTACACTCCTACACCCCTCTGTCACCACTGTACACTCCTCTACACCCCTCTGCCCCCTGTCACCCATGTGCACTCCTCTACACCCCTCTGTCACCCATGTACACTCCTCTGCCACCACTGTAAACCCCCCTACACCCCTCTGTCACCCCCATATACTCCTACACACCTGTCTCCCATGTACACCCCTCTGTCACCCATGTACACTCCTACACCCCTCTGTCCCCCATGTACACTCCTCTACACCCCTCTGTCACCCCCATATACTCCTACACACCTGTCTCCCATGTACACCCCTCTGTCACCCATATACACTCCTGTACACCCCTCTGTCACCCATGTACACTCCTCTACACTCCTCTGCCACCACTGTAACCCCCCCCCCCACACCTCATATACTCCTACACACCTGTCTCCCATGTACACCCCTCTGTCTCCCCCGTATACTCCTCTACACACCTGTCTCCCATGTACACCCCCTCTGTTACCCCGTTACACCTATATGCCCCTGTTTTCCTCTTCACTTGTAAAAGGGGAATCTGGAGGCTAATGCTAAGTGCGGAGCCTAATAGATTTATTTAGCAGGTTTAACGGTGAAGAGTTGTGGCTGGAATAAATGGTCAGGATGGTCCGGACCAGATGAATGATGCTGATCAGAGAAGATATCACATGTGAGTTGCTGTATAAAGCAGTACTTTAAACTACATACCCACTGATAAATAGATAATGGAATTTGTGTGCATTGCAGCTTTTTTTTAAACATTATTTTATTTATTTATTTTTTTCTCGTCAACTTCGGTCAGGGTGCCCCGTGAATTATTATTTTTATTTACTTATTTTTTTTTTTTGGGAGGGGTGCCCCGAGCCGAAAAAAGGTTGGGAAACACTAGCATACAGTATGATGGTAATATAAATGGTGATAATATTCCTCCCTGTATACTGGTGTTATGAATAATATTGGTCTCAGTATACAGGATTTGGCCAGTAACCGTATGATGGTACTATGTATGGTGATAATATTCCCTCTTGTATACTGGTATTATTGGGAATATTGGTCTCAGTATACAGGATTTGGCCAGTAACCGTATGATGGTAATATGTATGGCGCGCACTTTTTTCCTTTTATCCCGTCCGGGCTGCAAAATAAAAGAAAACACACTTTCTCTTACCTTCCAACGAGCCCCCGGAGCTCCGGTACACTCCGGTACAGGTGTTCGGTCCCCGGGCTGTATTCTTCTTACTTCCTGTTAGCCCGGCACGTCACACGGAGCTTCAGCTTATCACCGGCCGCAGCAATGTCCCGCCTCGGCTGGTGATAGGCTGAAGCTCCGTGTGACGTGCCATCGCATTAACTGGTATGACATATAAAAGCATTGTATGTTGATGCTGACATTGACTTGTGATGGCCTCTGAGAGGCCATCATATGTCGATTTGATCATATGTCGGAGCCATCGCATGTCGGGGGGTTACTGTAGTTTATATAAACACAGACAAGGGATGTTTCACACTTGCAGACACCCTGTGACATTCTGAAATTTAACACTGAGAATCAACTTTACACAACATGGAGTTTTTGGCTTGAACAATTAAAAATGGATGACATACAGTATGATTGTTTGAAAAAATTCTGTCCCATATAGTCTGACATAATCCCCCTATTCCGATATCATGATTCCTAAGAAAATAATTATATTGGAATATAAAAAGAGGGCCTTCAATCCAATGTAGGTGGAATCGAAGATCCAGGACTTAACTGATGATGTTCGAACCATAACTAAGATAAAGTAGTCTTAACAACAGATATCCATCGTACAAACATGATAGTTAAATAAGGGATACAGGGGTGGGCAAAACTAGGACCTTCATCATAACTTGGTCCTTATAGAAAACGGACATATTATGTAGAGGGGTACTAACAGGGCCGGCCTTTGGGGTGTGCGAGCTGTGCGGCCGCACAGGGTGCCATAGCAACAGGGGTGCCGGGCAGCCGACACAGCTCGCAGTAACAGGCCGGCGTAATGAAGAATTGTGATAAAGAATTAAGGCTGCAACACAGTGTGAGCTGTGCAGTGAGCAGAGCGAGACTGCACACATCCTCCCATCAACCAATCACAGTGTCTTTGCTGGCAGCTCTGCTGACTCAGCACTTTCATCAGCTGATCGGGACACAGAACTCTTCAAGACACGACTATGGACACCTTGGACTGGGCACTGCTGCTGGAATGGGAGCTGGATGACGTGTGGTAGGTGCAGGGCAGGTGTAATGAAGAATTGTGTGTCTTGAAGAGTTCTGTGTCCCGATCAGCTGATGATTCAAGACACAGTTTTCTTCATTACACCGGCTGAAGTAGTGCTGTGAGGCTTCACATGGCAGCAGCCTGTATACAGGGGTACTTGTCCTCCACAGTCAGTGCGGTGCAGGACATGCTCTGTGCTATGTCCACGGGTGTCAGCTGTGGACAATGGGCTTCTGACAGACTGCAGCTCTGTTCCTTCTCCCTCTTCTTTGCACTAAGGCTTCAGTTCCCTCCCTCGCGTCTTGTGCTAAGGAAGCAGCAGCTGCCAAAATGCCAGGTACAACCTCTCAGTTGAGAGAACTTACATTACCAGTCAATTACATTGCAATCAAGTGCCCTGAGGTGAATGCATTTGAAATCAGTCTAAAATTCCTAACAGTAAGCATAAAAATGGGCATCCAATATTGTGATTTTAACCCCTTAAGGACCAGCCCAATTTTATTTTTGCATTTTTGTTTTTTCCTCCTCGCCTTCTAAAAATCATATCTTTATATAAAAAATCTTTTATATTTTCATCCACAGGGCTTGTTTTTTGACTCACCAATTGTACTTTGTAATTACATGACCTATTTTACCATAAAATGTACGGCACAACCAAAAATATATTATTTATGTGGGAAAATTGAAAAGAAAACCGCATTTTAGCAAATTTTGGAAGGTTTTGTTTTTACGCTGTATGCTTTATGGTAAAAATTACATTTTTTCTTTATTCTGTGGGGTCAATACGATTAAAATGATACACATGTTATATGCTTTTATATAATTTTACTGCTTAAAAAAAATCTCAAACTATTTTAACAAAATTAGTATGTTTGGAATTGCCCTATTTTGACCACCTATAACTCTCTCATTTTTCCATATATGGGGCGGTATGAGGGCTAATTTTTTTGTGCCATGATCTGTAGTTTTTATTGGTACCACTTTTGCTTAGGTTTTACTTTTTATTAATTTTTTTTTTTTTTTTAAATAAAATGTGACAAAAGCAGCAATTTTGTTGAATGTCCCGTATTGGATAATTAGCAATATATTTTGGTAGTTCAGACTTTTATTCCCGCAGCGATATCAAATATGTGTATTAATAAAAAATTTTGCGCTTTTTGGGGGGGTAAAATGGGAAAAACGGATGATTTACGTTTTTATTGGGGGAGAGGATTTTTCACATCTTTTTTGGGGGCGGGGGGCACCACAAGGTTAGCTCGCACAGGGCGCCTGAACACCTAAGGCCGGCCCTGGGTACTAACCAACCACTTATCTTGTATTAGGATGGCATTTACCACATCACCCTCATTGTTCTTAGACATTGCCACGTGACATTTTTCTGAACCATATCTCTTATACTCTATTCCACATAAAGCATTTGTTGCATCATAGATAAACACATAGCCTTCACATTGAAAATTATTGTCCCAAAATGTCACACAATTATCCAAAATTGGTACAGAAAGCCAGTCCGGTTTCCACGGTTGATACGCTACAACATCAGGAGTCTGTATCTTAACGTGGATATTATCTTTCCATGTACTCACATTATGGACCTTTTTCATCTGAAAAACGTTATTAGCTGTAACATAAGGAATAGATAAAAGAAAACAAATCTCTTTTCTGGGTCAATAAACAATGGTACAGCACTCCCCATATTGAAGGCTAGATTAAGTTGCATATCCTCCGCACTGCCTTCGTCAACCTGTTGCAACAGGAGATGGTTGTGGTTGTGGTAAATATAAAGCAAGTACACTAAGCGATTGTTGAGCTAGCGATTGTGTGTCTGTATACAAGAGTGTGAAGTATACAAGTGAGTGAGTATAAAAGTGAGGGGACTTAAAATAAGCATGTACTGTGAGAAGTATTGTGAGCATTTTGAATGCATTTCTGTGTGTTCCCCCCCCCCCCCCCCCCCTTTTCTCTGTCTGGGAGGATTACAGGTGGAGAGAGGGTGGAGTACCTAAATAATTAGCAGCTGATAAATTGCAGCTGTTTGCAGCCAGCTAGCCATTTGGTTTCACTTCCAGGCAGTGGAAGAGAGGTGGCTGTGATAAAATATAAAGCAAGTACACTAAGCGATTGTTGAGCTACCGATTGTCTGTCTGTATACAAGAGTGTGAAGTATACAAGTGAGTGAGTATAAAAGTGAGGGGACTTAAAATCAAGGGTATACTGTAAGAAGTATTGTGAGCATTATGAGTGCATTTCTGTGTTTGTTTTTCCCTCTTTCTCTGTCTGGGAGGATTACAGGTGGAGAGAGGGTGGAGTAACTAAATAATTAGCAGCTGATAAATTGCAGCTGTTTGCAGCCAGCTAGCCATTTGGATTCACTTTCAGGCAGTGGAAGAGGTGTGGTTGTGGTAAATATAAAGCAAGTACACTAAGCGATTGTTGAGCTAGCGATTGTGTCTGTATACAAAAGTGTGAAGTATACAAGTGAGTGAGTATAAAAGTGAGGGGACTTAAAATTAATGGTATACTACAACCTATCCAAAGAAAGGAACCACTGCAAAAAGCGGACCAAGTAAAATTAATTATATTTTATTGGGTATACAAAAAACAATGTAAATGCATAAAAAACACACAAATGGCGTGGACACAGACAACAAGTGGGGGACTGGGGAAAGGGGGGGGGACAGAATTAATTGAGTATGAGCAGTAAAAGTCCAGTGCAAATCCAGCAATAAAGTGCAGACACAAAGAGAGTATATAAATATATACACACACAAGCCATGTAAAAATCTGCAGATAATTGAATGGGCACGAACGTGTCTAATGTAAAGCGCAAGATGTGTCTAGCAGCAACCTCCAAAGAGGGCAAATGACCCAGCACAAGTGTGCAAATATGCAATATTAGACAACAGTATAGATAATGTATTACAAGTGTAAACGGGATACTGGTATACTGTAAGAAGTATTGTGAGCATTTTGAGTGCATTTCTGTGTTTTTTCCCCCTCTTTCTCTGTCTGGGAGGATTACAGGTGGAGATAGGGTGGAGTAACTAAATAATTAGCAGCTGATAAATTGCAGCTGTTTGCAGCCAGCTAGCCATTTGGATTCACTTCCAGGCAGTGGAAGAGAGGTGGTTGTGGTAAATATAAAGCAAGTACACTAAGCGATTGTTGAGCTAGTGATTGTGTGTCTATATACAAGAGTGTGCAATATACAAGTGAGTGAGTATAAAAGTGAGGGGACTTCAAATTAAGGGACTTTAAATTCAGGAAGTTTAAATTGAAATATTAGTTATTTTTTATCTTTTCTGTAAATTTTTGCTATCCCCAAATCTAGTATGGCCTCCATATTGGAAAATGCAGTTCAGTGTGCATCTTGCACAATGTATACAATCCTTGAACAGAAGTTTGAGGGTGCATATTGTTGTGCGAGATGTGTGAGTTGAGTTGTTCATTTGGAAGCCCAGATCTTTGATCTAGAGGAGCAACTGGCAACACTGAGATGCATTGACAACCCGGAAAGGAGTTTCCTGCTCACTAAGCAAGTACTCTCTGGGGTAGAGATGGGGGAGAATAGTGGGATGGAGGTACAGGACAGTCAGGCAGTTAGCTGGGTTACAGTTAGAAAATGGGGTAGAGGGAAAAGTGTCAGGGAGGCTAGTCCTGAACTGGCACACCCCAACAAGTTTGCCCGGTTGGCAGATGAGGGGGATGCCATTTCAGAGCTAGCGGTACTGCAGCAGGACTCTGACTCTGACCGCCAGGGGGGTGTCTGCTCCAGTAAGGAGGGAAGGAGGAGTGCAGGGCAGGCCAGACAGGTACTGGTAGAGAGGGACTCAATTATTAGGGGGACAGACAGGGTGATCTGTCACAAAGACCGGGATCGCCGAACAGTGTGTTGTCTTCCTGGCGCTCAAGTTCGACACATCGCAGATCTGGTTGACAGGTTGCTGGGTGGGGCTGGAGAAGACCCAGCAGTCATGGTACATATTGGCACCAATGTCAAAGTAAGAGGTAGGTGGAGTGTCCTTAAAAATGATTTCAGGGACTTAGGCTGCAAGCTTAAGGCAAGGACCTCCAAGGTAGTATTTTCTGCAAAATATTACCTGTACCACGAGCCACACCAGAGAGGCAGCAGGAGATTAGTGAGTCAAACAAGTGGCTCAGAAGCTGGTGTAGGAAGGAGGGGTTTGGGTTCATGGAGAATTGGGCCGACTTTGCTGTCAGTTACCGGCCCTACCGTAGGGACGGGCTGCACCTCAATGCACCTCGGTGCAGCTGTGCTTGGGGAGAAGATGGCTAGAAGGGTGGAGGAGTGTTTAAACTAGGGACTGGGGGGGAGAGAACCTACAACCAATAGTGTAGATAGAGGGGGGGACTTAATAATGTACCTGGGGGTGGAGCGGAGGGAGGGGTTAGAATAGTTAATAGGGATAGGCATCATAGGAAAAAAAAACATACACCATTGAAGTGCATGTTGAATAATGCCAGAAGTCTGTCCAATAAAACTGACGAACTGGAGTTGAACATTTCTGAGGAGGATTATGACATAGTAGGTATAGCAGAGACTTGGTTGGACGATAGCTGTGACTGGGCGGTCAACATACAGGGTTATAATCTATTCAGGAAGGATCGGTTAAAACGGAAAGGGGGAGGAGTCTGTCTTTATGTAAAGTCCAATCTGAAGGCCGCACTGCTGGAGGATATTTGGGAGGAAAACGATAATGTGGAGTCATTATGGGTAGAAATATATGGAGATGAAAATAAAAAAAATTCTGATAGGGGTTTGCTACAAGCCACCAAACATAATGGAAGAGGCAGAAGATCAATTATTGAGGCAAATAAACAAGGCAGCAAATCAAAATGATGTGATAATAATGGGGGACTTTAACTATCCTGATACAAACTGGGAGACTGAGACCTGTGAATCTCATAAAGGAAACAGGTTTCTGACTATAGCTAAAGACAATTCTGTCCCAAATGGTGCAGGGCCCTACCAGAAGGGGTGCCCTACTAGACTTAATATTAACCAACATACCTGACAGAGTAATTAATGACACCTAGGAAATAGTGATCATAATATAATAACTTATAACTTGTTCTTCAATAAGGGAATCTCTCGAGGGGCCACAAAAACAATGAACTTTAGGAAGGCAAAGTTCAATCAACTCAGAGAAGCCCTTAACAATATAAAATGGGATAATGTCCTCAAAAAGAACAATACTGACACTAAATGGGAGACTTTTAAAAATATCTAAAATTTTCACTGTAAGATGTATATACCTTATGGGAATATAAGGGTCAGAAATAAAAGAAAACCAATAGGGATGAATAAAAATGTTAAGGTGGCAATAAATGACAAAAATAAAGCATTTAAATTACTAAAACAGGACAGCAGTGAAGAAGCATTAAAAAATGAAAATGAAAAGAAAAATAAAAAATATGTAAAAAAAGAAAATCTGTAAAAACAGATAAAAGCCGCAAAAATAGAGACAGAAAGACTCATTGCTAAAGAGAGTAAAACTAACCCCAAAATCTTCTTTAACTATATAAATAGCAAAAAGGTCAAAAATGAAAGTGTAGGCCCTTTAAAAAATGATGAAGAAGAAATTATAAACGGGGATCAGGAAAAAGCAAATATATTAAACAAATTCTTCTCCACTGTATTCACTGAGGAAAATGAAATGCCAGGTGAAATACAGTGTGATAAGGTAAACTCCCCAGTACAGGTCACCTGTCTAACCCAGGAAGAAGTACAGTGCCGCCTACAAAAAATCAAAATAGACAAATCACCAGATCCAGATGGCCTTCACCCCCATGTTCTAAAGGAATTAAGTAATGTAATAGACATGAGAGATGGGGGTCATGAGAGATGCAGGGGTGTTATGGGGGTCATGAGAGATGCAGGGGGTGTGTTATGGGGGTCATGAGAGATGCAGGGGGGTGTTATGGGGGTCATGAGAGAGGCAGGGGGGGATGTTATGGGGGTCATGAGAGATGCAGGGGGAGTGTTATGGGGGTCATGAGAGATGCAGGGGTGTTATGGGTGTCATGAGAGATGCAGGGGGGGTGTTATGGGGGTCATGAGAGATGCAGGGGGTGTTATGGGGGTCATGAGAGATGCAGGGGGTGTGTTATGGGGGTCATGAGAGATGCAGGGGGGTGTTATGGGGGTCATGAGAGATGCAGGGGGGGATGTTATGGGGGTCATGAGAGATGCAGGGGTGTTATGGGTGTCATGAGAGATGCAGGGGGGTGTTATGGGGGTCATGAGAGATGCAGGGGGTGTTATGGGGGTCATGAGAGATGCAGGGGGGTGTTATGGGGGTCATGAGAGATGCAGGGGGTGTTATGGGGGTCATGAGAGATGCAGGGGGTGTTATGGGGGTCATGAGAGATGCAGGGGGGTGTTATGGGGGTCATGAGAGATGCAGGGGGGTGTTATGGGGGTCATGAGAGATGCAGGGGGGGTGTTATGGGGGTCATGAGAGATGCAGGGGGGTGTTATGGGGGTCATGAGAGATGCAGGGGGTGTTATGGGGGTCATGAGAGATGCAGGGGGGTGTTATGGGGGTCATGAGAGATGCAGGGGGTGTTATGGGGGTCATGAGAGGTGCAGGGGGGTGTTATGGGGGTCATGAGAGGAGCAGGGGGGGTGTTATGGGGGTCATGAGAGGTGCAGGGGGGTGTTATGGGGGTCATGAGAGGTGCAGGGGGGGTGTTATGGGGGTCATGAGAGGTGCAGGGGGGTGTTATGGGGATCATGAGAGGAGCAGGGGGGTGTTATGGGGGTCATGAGAGGTGCAGGGGGGGTGTTATGGGGGTCATGAGAGGTGCAGGGGGGGTGTTATGGGGGTCATGAGAGGTGCAGGGGGGTGTTATGGGGGTCATGAGAGGTGCAGGCGGGGTGTAATGGGGGTCATGAGAGGTGCAGGGGTGTAATGGGGGTGATGAGAGGTGCAGGGGGGGTGTTATGGGGGTGATGAGAGGTGCAGGGGGTGTTATGGGGGTAATGAGCGCTGCAGGGGGGGTGTTATGGGAGTGAGGAGAGGTGCCCCCCCTGCACCTCTCGTCATCACCCCCCCCTGGTTATAATATTGATGAGGAGAGATGGGGGGGAGTTATTGTAATGATGAGGAGGGGTTTGGCGGGGGGTTATGGGGTTGATGAGGACACAGGATAAGAGGGGTGCTTATGTATATATGATGTGTATGCATGTGTGGCAGTATTGTATTCAGTGGATACAGTGTGGAGCAGTATTATATTCAGGGTACAGTGTGGGGCAGTATTATATTCAGGGTACAGTGTGAGGCAGTATTATATTTAGGGTACAGTGTATAGCAGTTATATATTTAGGGTACAGTGTATAGCAGGATTATAGTTAGTGGGTGCAGTGTATGGCAGTATTATATTTAATGGGTACAGTGTGTGGTAGTATTATATTTAGTGGGTACTGTGTATAGCAGTATTATATTTAGGGTACAGGGTGTGGCAGGATTATATTCAGGGTACAGTGTGGGGCAGTATTTTATTTAGGGTACACTTTCTGGCAAGGTTATAATGATTACTGTCTTCATGCAGAGGATGAGGATCTGGTGAGGAGCCAATGATGTCTGGGTGTCAGACTCTGCAGAGAAGATGGAGCTGGAGGAAGACCTGGTCTCTGGACCAGATGAAGAAGAAAAGATAACAGAGAAGATATCCCTCAAGTCAGAAGGCGTCACTCAGGTCACTGATATCATTGTGTATTCTCCTGACTGTCCCATCAGAGCTGTAGTCACTTGTAAGTTCTGCAGTGATGATGGGTAAAACTGTGCCCAATCTGTGTCTCTCCAGCTGTTACAAAACTACAATTCTCATTGCCTGAGGCTCTCCAGACATGATGGGAATTTTAGCTTTCCAACAGCTGGAGAAACACTTTAACCGAGGTGATCGGTGGGGGTCTCAGCAGTCAAACTCCCACCCAAAAAATTGCCCTGGGAGGGTCTGGACAGGGGGTATGGGTAGGGAACACTGCTGCACCTAATGTGGGGAGAACACTGCCTACCTAATGTGGGGGGAACTCTGCTGCACCTAATGTGGGGGGAACACTGCCTACCTAATGTGGGGGGAACTCTGCTGCACCAAATGTGGGGGGAACTCTGCTGCACCTAATGTGCGTCGTATCGACGTTCGCTCACGTTGCGCTCCCAGAATTCAAGGGCTGGCGTCAGGACATAGTAACGCCGGCGTGATCATCAAAGGGGGGGGGGGGCTCCATGTCCATTTTGCTTGGGGCCCCCAAATTCCTTCAAACGGCCCTGTTACTACTATGTTACTATCTTGCGGATGATGTCATAGGAAACAAAATACAAAGGAATGCGTCCCTCTCTGAGGTTGTCCATACCATTTTGAACTTCATCATGGAATACTTGTGAGTGCGAGTCTATAGGTTCCTTTATCAAAATGAGTTCATGTTTAAACAATTTGTGACTCTCATGTAAATTTGTAGAATGGGTGATCAACTGTGAATGTAAATTAGTAGTCACAATAGTGTCCTCTACAACAGTAATCAAATCCGACAGGTGTTGTTTTTGGTTTTCCATTTTGGCATGTATAGCCATAAGATTTATTTTCAATGAAGCAATTTCGAGTTCAAGCACCTTGATTGACACAGAATTGGCAGCTGACACACTGGTTGACACAACAGTACCAACCATAGTGAAAATGATGGCAGCGATCATTTCGGAAATGAAACGTTTTGGCCGTTTACTCAGAGAAAAAGTATCTCTCGTCAAGGTCTTCCGGGTCTGCTTCAATATCTTCTTGATCCTTCCTTGAGAATGAGCAAGATGCATTTGATACCACATCCTAATCTCCGGTGACTTGATCTCAGACACGTTAAACTGCTTCTCAATGGCGATACTTGGGTCAAGACTGACATAGACTTTCTGGGAGATGATCCTCTCATCTGTCAATATGAACCCTGAAGTGTTCTGAAGCATGATCCCAGTAGTGATGTCGCAAACATAAAATTTTAGGTTCGCGAACGGCCACAATAGTGATTTAAAAGTTGTTTCAAGGGGACTAATACCTGGACTGTGGCGTGCTGGAGGGGGGGATCCATGGCAAAACTCCCATGGAAAATTGCATAGTTGATGCAGTCTGGTTTTAATCCATAAAGGGCATAAATCACCTATTATTCCTAAATTCTTTGGGATAACGTGTTTTAGCCCCCTTTAGGCAGCACATAGAGCCCCCCTTCAGGCATCGCATAGTTAGATCCCCCCTTTAGGCAGCACATAGATTCCCCCATATTAGGCAGCACATAGTTAGAGCCCCCCTTTAGGCAGCACATAGGTAGAGCCTCCCTTTAGGCAGCACATAGAGCCCCCTTTAGGCATCACATAGTTAGATCCCCTTTAGGCAGCACATAAATTCCCACATGTTAGGCAGCACATAGTTAGATCCCCCCTTTAGGCAGCACATAGATTCCCCCATATTAGGCAGCACATAGTTAGAGCCCCCCTTTAGGCAGCACATAGTTAGAGCCCCCTTTAGGCAGCACATATGAGCCACCATGCTACCCTTACCATACATCTAATATGCACGGTTGCTAAAATGGGCAGAGATGTCAGCAGAGAGTACCAGATAAATTAGGCATGTACGCATGGCTGAAAAATAAGAACAAGCGCATATGCAAGAGTCCAGAAGACTCTATAATGCAGGATGGAGAAACAGACAAATAAATTCTTCTCTAAATAAAATTTTTCATCAAATAAAGAAACAGAGTTCATCCCTCTCTGTATTTTATTTTTGAAAATTTAAGTTAAAAAATCACACGCAACAAGCGTTCCTTGGTGTAATGGTTAGTACTCTGGAAAATTCAAGTTTAAATGATCAGAAAGTCCAGAAGACTCTATGACGCAGGACGGTGAAAATCACAGAGAAATCCTTTTCAAAATAAAATTTTTCATCAAATCAAGAAGCGGCCGGAAAAATTGCAGCAGCAGAAAAAGTGCAGCACCAGAGGCCAGAAAAATTAGGCATGTACACATGCCTGAAATTTTTTTTATTGTAGCAGCGGGCAGAAAAATTTCTGTTTGTTTCGCCAGGCAGAAAGTGCCCTAAAACATTGCATCTTGAACCCTAGTTGGTGGCGGATAAGTCATCCGGCATTCAGAGGTAAAATACGGCAGCGTGTGGACCATTTTTAGCCCAAGGCAGCTCATCTGATCAGGCCTTGTTCAATCAAATGTATCGCCCAGTGTCAGTGTCGAACATTAGGAGTGTTGAATTCCAACGTGTCGGGCTGTCGCAAATCAAGCGCCTCACTGGCATGTTGTTTCGCCGCTGGATATCTGACAAGTGCGCCATGGCCGTGTAGGAACGCCTGAAATGGCCACACACCTTTCTGGATTGCTTCAGGACATCCTGTAAGCCTGGGTACTTATGCACAAAGCATTCTACAATCAGATTACACACATGTGCCATGTACGGCACGTGTCAACTTGCCCAACCTCAATGCCGCCAACAAATTTGTTCCGTTGTCACAAACCACCTTGCCAATCTCCAGTTGGTGCGGAGTCAGCCACTGATCCACCTGTGCATTCAGGGCCGCCAGGAGCGCTGGTGCGGTGTGACGCTCCGCTTTGAGGCAAGTCAACCCCAAGATGGCGTGACACTGCCGTATCCGGGATGTGGAATAGCACCTGGGGAGCTGGGGGGGGGGGTGCCGGTGATGTGGAGCAAGACGCAGTAGTGGAAGAGGACTCGGCCGAGGAGGTTATGGAAGAGGATGGAGTAGGAGGAGTAGAGGAGGTGGCAGCAGGCCTGCCTGCAAGTCGTGGCGGAGTTACCAACTCCTCTGCAGAGCCACGCATTCCATGCTTGGCAGCCATCACCAGGTTTACCCAATGTGCATTGTAGGTGATATACCTGCCCTGACCATGCTTTGCAGACCAGGTATCAGTGGTCAGATGGACCCTTGCCCCTACACTGTGTGCCAGACATGCCATAATTTCCTTTTGCTCAATGGAGTAAAGGTTAAGGATTGCCTTTTGTGCAAAAAAAATTTGGCCGGGTACCTTCCACTACAGTGTCCCAACGGCTACAAATTTTTTAAAGGCCTCAGACTCCACCAGCTTGTATGGTAAAAGCTGGCAGGCTAGCAGTTCAGACAAGCCAGCTGTCAGACGCCGGGCTAGGGGGTGACTTTGAGACATTGGCTTCTTGCGTTCAAACATCTCCTTGACAGACACCTGACTGTGGGCAGATGAGCAGGAACTGCTCAAGGCGAGAGACGGAGAGGCGGATGGTTGAGAGGGGGCAAGGAGGGCAGCAGTGGTTGACCTGGCTGAAGATGCTGGACCAGGAGGAGGATGGTAGCTTTAAGTTTGTGTGCTGCTTGTACTGATGTGTTAATCCTATAGGCGTTTGTGATGTGACATCATGTGCCTTCGCAAAGCAGTTGTACCTAGGTGGGTGTTGGACTTCCCACGACTCAGTTTCTTCTGGCACAGGTTGCAAATGGCCTCACTGTTGTCAGAGGCAGACACACCAAAAAAATGCCACACTGCTGAGCTCTGCAATGACGGCATTCTGGTGGTGGCAATGGCATGCGTTGATTGGCGTCCCGTCTGGCTGACCCCGGGTGCCGATGCATGCTGTCTGACTGTGCCACTAGCTCCTTGCGACGACCTCTCCCTGCTTCCAACTCGTCTCCTCCTCTCTGTCTCCCCATCGGAACTTTCCCCCTGTTCTTCTTCTCTTCTAGCGGGCACCCACATGGCATCCAGGGACACATCGTCATCATCAACACCTTTACCGCTATCTGACACCTCAAGAAAGGAAGCAGCAGTGGGTACAACATCATCATCACACCTTACGTCAATGTGTGTAATGCTGCCTGACTGAGACATATCCCTGTTAACTACATCCTCTGGCAATAATGTCTTCAAACTGATGTATAAATAACTCCTCTGACGTATCAAGTAAAGCTGCTGTGGTGCTAATGTTGGTGGTGGCGGCAGGCAGGCAAGTGGTAGCATGAGAGGTGCCCAAAGCTAAGCTAGAGGAAAAGGATGGTGCGTCAAGGTTCCGAGCGGAAGCTGTAGAAGATTGGGTATCTTGTTATAGCCAGTCAACTATGTCCTCAAACTTTAGGGGTTCAGGGTATGTGGCCTCTTAATACTGGCCATTATTCTAGGGCCAAAGGGAATCCCAGCACCCTGCGGGGTGGCCTGCCTCTGCCTGTCATTTTTTTTTGTTAAATTTGCACAAGTGTCACACCAAATATGATTTGCACTAGGGTGACACAATTAGCCCTGAAGGCAAAAAAACTCCCAACTGTGATGTGAACTGACTGGTTTTATTTCACTGCCAAAAAAGGTAATTTTTTCTTTTACTTTGCACAAGTGTCACACCAAATGTGATTTACACTAGGGTGACACAATTAGCCCTGCAGTCAAAAAAAAAAAACTCACAACTGTGACGTGAACTGACTGGTTTTATTTCACAGCCAAAAAAGGTCTTCTTTTTTTTTACTTTGCAAATGTGTCACACCAAATGTGATTTGTACTAGGGGGACACAATTAGCCCTCAAGGCAAAAAAAAACTCACAACTGTGACGTGAACTGACTGGTTTTATTTCACAGCCAAAAAGGTATTTTTTATTTTATTTGCACAAGTGTCACACCAAATGTGATTTGCACAATGAGCAAAAAAGTTGCCAGCGTAGTTCCCCTTTTAAGCAGAGGTCCCCAACCAGGGTGCCTCCAGCTGTTGCAAGACACACGGACTGAACTTATAGCCCTTTTAATACTCTAGTTAGTTGCTTGAAGGAACTTAAGTTTTACACTGGAGTACCCCTTATAACCAGCTATTCCCTCCCAACCAGGGTGCCTCCAGCTGTTGCAAGACACACGGACTGATATTTGTGCCCTAAAAAGGGCTTTTTTGGGTGCTGTCCTTAAACCAGATGTTAGACTAGTGCTTTAGGAGAAGAGTGGACCCTGAATACACCACCTAACAGCAACCTAGCTATCGCTTTCCCTATTACAGCAGGAGCATCTTCTCTGTCCCTCCACTTTCTAAGCCTGCAGCATGCCGAATAAAGGTAAAATGGCATCCGTGCAGGAGGTAGGAGGGTCTGGAAGGGAGGGACTGCTGCTGATTGGCTGTAATGTGTCTGCTGACTCTGACTCACAGGGTCAAAGTTTACCGCAATGTTAAAGTATAGGGGGCGGATCGAACTTCACATATGTTCGCCCGGCGATGCGAATGCGAACATGCTAAGTTCGCCGGGAACTGTTCGCGGGCGAACAATTCGCAACATCTCTAGATCCCAGATGACGGTCCTGGCATGGCGATCGGCTCTGTCCGGCACTCTTTGTATAGACCCAGGACAATATACACGACTGCTAGGACTCGGGATGTCATCTTAGTTCACCTACACACCACCTCTGTTTTAAGTTTTGCTTGTGACTGAAACATTGAACAACAACCATAAGTATACATACAATATGAATTTTTTCCATTCCTCTAGTCCTTTTGATCTAGTAACTATGTACATTTCGATCCTTAACACAATGCAAGAAACTAGCAAAAATCTATGTTTGCATTTCACAATATCTCTAAACAGAGCAAGTATCCGGTGAGAAACGAGTATGAGAAATAGGTAAAGAGGAAACAATCAAGGAGAGGTTAGTACAATTGTTAATGTATACGATACCAATCCTCAATTTTCAGTATTTAGCTGGACTTCTTCATCTCTATTATACATCATCCTCCGGTCTTCCTTCTATCATGCGTAACTGAGATCTAGGATGGCAAACACACAATTGATTAATATGCACCCATTTATCAACAAAATCATCCCCCTTTGGAAGTATGAAATCTCAGATAATGTTTATCTGTACAATTTCGCTCGTGACCAGGTGAAAGAGAGAAAATTCTTACCTTCATGGAAGGGACCATATACCATTATCGACAAAATATCACCTGTGGTATACAGGGGATATTTTGTCGATAATGGTATATGGTCCCTTCCATGAAGGTAAGAATTTTCTCTCTTTCACCTGGTCGCGAGCGAAATTGTACAGATAAACATTATCTGAGATTTCATACTTCTTTTGAGTAGTCTTTAAGTCTTAATAGGTCTTCGTACTAGTTGCCGCTTTTTCCAGATTCCTTTGCGCAAAAGCGAAAGCCTGTTGAAGATGCTTCCGTAGATTCTCAATATGCTGATGAGTTGTTAAAGCATTGATCAAATTGGAATCTGTTTTCCGGTATAGTAGGTGCTGTGGTAAACCAATTTTTCTACCTGTTATCATCTCGAAAGGAGAAAGCTTAGTTGCTGTACTTGGTGTGGCCCGAATGGCCATAAGAACCAAAAGCAACTTGATATCCCCGTCCTTACTGGATTCACTGACAAACTTTTTGAGAATATTTACAATGGATTGGTTATAACATTCTACTCCACCACTAGAGGCCGGTCCGTAAGCAATATGTAGCTTCCTTTTAACGCCTAATATTTCCCCCATTTTGGTCATCACTTCACCGGTAAAATGACTCCCATGATCGGATTCAATGCGTTGAGGAAGACCAAATCTGGTGAATACTTGGTTAATGATTAACGTGTCACTCACACTTGAACTACATGTCCTACAAGGTAAACATTTAACCCATTTAGTGAAAAGACATGTAACAGTCAGCATATATCTGTTTCCCTTTAATGAAGGAGTTACAGGTCCCATGAAATCAGTCTGGATGTCTGACCAGGGTAGTGACATCCCCCTTTTCATCAGTGGTGCCGGTGAGTGTCAGAAGGTTGTATCCATGTTTCTGTGAGAGCCAGCAGATTAAGAGAATTAGTGAGAAATAAGTCATGAATCTGGGTGAGCTTATTGCACACAGATCGAGAGTTTAGGAGAGCGCAGTTAAAGTTTGTAGTGGTTCCGCAAGAGGCAGGTAGTGTAGAGCAAATATTCGTGAAAGGTGGGCCAGGGTTAGGAGCAATGTCCCCAGCAGCTAAAAGCAGAAGAAAGAAGAGGGAGAGCAGATGGCTGGGTGAAGTGACTTCTGTGCTGTACTATGGAATGAGGTGACTTTGGGTGGTTTATGATGGTGAGCAGTGCATGCGAGCAATACATAGGTGAGGGAAGGAGGCATGGACAGATGTATATAGAGTCCACTGGAGAAATCGGTGGGGGATATAAGAGAAAATGTATCGCAATGATGTAAGTAATAAGTGAGTGCATGTTTGTTTTTTGTTTTTTTTCTGAAAAAGAATGACTTACTTTTGTAGTTATAATGTTGATTTAGTTCCCTTTGGTTCCCTTCTGGTTCAATTCTGGTATAATTCTTGATGTCACACTTAAGAAGCACTTTATTGAGACATTGTATCTGACCCTGCTTCTTAAGACTTATGAAGCCTTATTGGGACTGGCAGCCTCTCCCAAAAAAGGATTGTTCCTTTGTTCAGCTACCCCCTGGGACAATTGATTCTTACTAATTCTGTCATCCTGGCCATCTGATCCGACAGCTTATCAAACCGATCATTTCCTTTGTTCTTACCATTTTCTTGGACTGTATTTTAAGAAGATGTAGATACCTGATCCCTTTGAGCATTGGAAGGAGATGACCCTCCCTTCCCATCCTGCTTGGGTTTATTATACCACTTCTTGTACCTTGGAGGACCCCTGTCATTATTTTGGGCAGGATTGTTATCCACCTTCTTACCATTGAAATCCCCCTTTGACCCATTTGATTTTTCTAGTTTAGTACTTCCTTGTTTCTGCTGTGCCTGTTTATCTGCTCCATTAGAATTAGGATACCTATGGGGCTGTGATTCAAACTGCCAGTTGTTATTTGTCCTGGTTTCTGCTAATAGATGCTCTTGGGGTTTCCTAAACCACCTATCACCAGGGACTTGGCTCTCACTGCAGTAGCACTGGACACTGGGTTTTCTAGAGAAGCTTTAGGGTTAAAATCCTTGGCTAAATTTATGTGTACTGGCATTGCATCAAAGAAGAGTTGTTTAAACTATAAATGTGTACTGGCATTGCATCAAAGAAGAGTTGTTTAAACTCTTCTGTTTCCCAATCTGGAGACGTATATACAAAAAAAAAAATAGGTATCTAATATCATAGTTACATAGTTACATAGTTAGTACGGTCGAAAAAAGACATATGTCCATCAAGTTCAACCAGGGAATTAAGGGGTAGGGGTGTGGCGCGATATTGGGGAAGGGATGAGATTTTATATTTCTTCATAAGCATTAATCTTATTTTGTTCCAGGAATGTATCTAATCCTGTTTTAAAGCTGTTAATTGTTCCTGCTGTGACCAGTTCCTGAGGTAGACCGTTCCATAAATTCACAGTCCTCACGGTAAAGAAGGCATGTCGCCCCTTGAGACTAAACTTTTTTTTCTCCAGACGGAGGGAGTGCCCCCTCGTCCTTTGGGGGGGTTTAACCTGGAACAGTTTTTCTCCATATTTTTTGTATGGGCCATTAATAATTAAACGTCTCTTCTCAAGACTAAACAATTGTAACTCCTTTAATCGCTCCTCATAGCTAAGATGTTCCATGCCCCATATTAGTTTAGTTGCGCGTCTCTGCACCCTTTCCAACTCCGCAGTGTCCCTTTTATGGACAGGTGACCAAAACTGAACAGCATATTCCAGGTGAGGCCGTACCAATGCTTTATAAAGGGGGAGTATTATGTCCCTGTCCCTTGAGTCCATGCCTCTTTTGATACATGACAATATCCTGCCGGCTTTGGAAGCAGCAGCCTGACATTGCATGCTATTCTGTAGTCTGTGATCTACAAGTACACCCAGATCCTTCTCTACCAGTGACTCTGCCAGTTTAATCCCCCCTAAGACATACGATGCATGCAGGTTATTAGTACCCAGATGCATAACTTTACATTTATCCACATTGAACCTCATTTGCCAAGTGGATGCCCAGACACTTAGTCTATCCAAGTCATCTTGTAACTTATGCACATCCTCTATAGACTGTACTGTGCTACAAAGCTTGGTGTCATCTGCAAAGATAGAAACAGAGCTGTTAATACCATCCTCTATATCATTGATAAATAAATTAAACAACAGCGGGCCCAGTACTGAACCTTGGGGTACACCACTAATAACCGGGTACCAATCAGAGTACGAATCATTGACCACCACTCTCTGGGTACGATCCATGAGCCAGTGTTCAATCCAGTTACAAACTAAAACAAAATATCGATAAGAACTCTCTTGGACTTTGGTTGGTTTTGCACTGGATTTAATAAATATCACGCCTGGCAGAACTTACAGTACGATGTGGCCCAAATTCTAATTTGACCTCATGCAGAACATCCTGCCATCTACGGATGCCCCTTTCAGTAAAGGATGTAAAGAAATGGCAGTATTTATTTTCAAAGGCCCAGGGAAGGAATCTAATTTTATCACAGACAGGAGGCTCGTATCAGATGCATATTCCTTCTTTATTTTGCCCAATAGCAGAAAGAAATGCAAGGGTTAACAACACAAAGAAAAAATGCTGGTATCTAGGTACCTAGCAACCATAGGGACTCCCCCATATGACCACCGCCAATAGCAACCCAGGGAGTCCTATATAATCCAGCTGCAGCTCCTCCTCCTCTTTCTTTCTGCTCAGTAGCAGTGTGCATATCAGATAAGTACTCTCATTGTGGTTAGTTACTTGTTTCTCTAGATATCTAGGGATCGCTTCTTGCGGTCTTCCATACATCTTAGCCTACATCTACACCTATAGAGTTTTCATAGGATACCTGCTTCCACAGTTTTTTCAAATTTTCTATATACCTGTCTTTCATCCTATTTTATCTCTGCCTGGTGTCGATACTGTAGACACCGGGCCCCCTCCCCCCCTTTGTGTTCCTGTCCCCGCTTCACTACTACAAGTATTACCTTCAGTTTGGCCATTACTTTCCGTTTGGCCCGCCGCCATTTCCCCTACGTCGGCACTTCTTCTTCGCCGCTGTTCTCGCGAGATCTGGAGCGCGCGTCTCGCACGCTCTGGTAGGGGCGTGTCAGTGACGCGCTGCTCTCGCAAGGACAGGGGAGTGGAGGGGGTGGGGACGTACTCCCTCTCTGGCTGCAGCGCAGGACGGGTTTGATTACCCGCTCGGCTGCAGTAGCGGCGGCAATCTCGCGGCTCTCCGGGTCGTGTGCTTCTCGGAAGCGCACGTCTCGCTGAGGGCGCGGATGACTGCACCAGATCGTGCACCTTAATATCTATAACTACTATCCCTAGTTCTTTTTTTATCCCCTCTGCTTCCGCCCTGCTTGCCGTGGGCGGAGCTTCCTTTACAGTACCTGTCTGTGCAATAGGCAAGATTATATACATGTAGTGCACAATTCAGGTTTATATATATATATATATATAAATATATATAGATATTTATATATATATATATATACAATAAGTAAAATACATCACTACAATTCAAGTACACCAATTAACAAGGTCCTGTTGTCCCCCTTTTATCTTTACAGCCCCGTGTTCTATGTTATACTCAAAATCACTGTCGCTATGTCTGCATAATGTGCCTACTCCTCTGGATGCTGCATCACCCCCCAATTTAGAGGCGGAGGTCCCTTCCTCTGACTTGCTACAGCAGCTAACAAAATCAATGAACTCAGCCATTGCGTCTGCTATGTCAGCAGTCAATGCTAATATATCCCGCTCTGTCTCCCTGGCGCTGGCTGCACCTCGCCAGGAGGAGGCAGCGGCGATTTCAGTTCCGCCTTCTGTGCCCCATGTTTCGACTCAGGCGCCCAGCCTTTTAAGACCCGGTAAGTCTAGCCGGAAAAGACGACATTGTATAGACGTAATTACCCGTCCCATTGACTTGTCAGCTGAGGGAGACGGTGGTAGACACTCTAAGACCTCAGTGCCGCCTGAGGAAAATGATGTTGCGGACGTCAGACCCCCAGCCCACGGGGATTACATCAGTGGTCGGACCTCTCGTGTTTCCAAACGAGTTAAACCTAACTCTTTTGTACAGTTATCAGAAGACGAATCTGACGTGACGTCAGAACATCAGGGCACGGATTGGAGTGAGGATGAGGAGAGCCTAGAGGAGGAGGCGGGCCCTTCCTCTGCCCCTGTCGGGAATGAATCTAATTCTATCTGAATCTGAGTACAGTTTTAGTGAATCCATGGTAATTTGATACAAATCTAAGTGGTCAGCAATCTCTGCTGATCCCTTTTTAGTAAATTTTGGTACCGCGGTATTCAAGAATTTAATAATGCTGGATGACGGTAATTCCCTTTTTGGTGATGGTTGGTGGTTCCTTTTAGTAGCCAAACCATAGGAGTATTGCCGCTTTAGATTATCTCTGCCTTTCTGGGACATCGTCGTGGCAAATAATAATCAGCTTCTCTATCACTCTCACTGTCATCCTCCCTACTCCTATTACAATAAGAGACATCCGTCCTCTCACCACACTCATAATCCTCAGACACAGATGATTTAACCCTATCAACCCTCTCTGCAAATGTGCCATGGGTTTTAGAACAGTGTGGATAACCTGCAGCCTGGAATGCAGCCATAGCTTTGCTAATTTGGTGTATTTGGGCTTGCATCACCTTCATATCCGAGGAACAAACCACCATCCTCACGGGTTACAGTGGATTTAGGTCTGACAGCAGACAAGTCATAACTTATTGGTCGGGTAATTAGTTCCGTCTGTAGACGTTGTACCTGCGACTTAAGTGACTGTGATTCCTGTTCAAGTGTAGTATTGTCAAACTGAAGTCAGTCATTGCAACTTTTTAAGTCAGTGACCATCCTTTTTGTTGACTCTAAGTCCATATTTAGCTGATCAATAAGATCTTGTAATTGACATGTGTTCGTTTTGTTTTCTTAACCGATTACTGGCTACAAACGTAGTGTAAAGAAGTAGTGGAGATAGGTGCATAATAAGACTGTCTCTACATTTGCCTTTGTCAGAGAGTGTTCAATGTGTTGTATATTTTCGAATCCCAGTGCCTGGTGCCCACACATCATCACACTCTGACTCAGCACATGCCTTTAAGTTAGCTACCCATACTTCAAATCCAACCTCTCATTTACATATTGAGTAACATCATAAATGAATTTTTCAGGAGTGGAAAGCGTTTTTAATGGGGTAGCTAAAGCCTCTCCTAAGCCCAAGTCACGGGCACACTCATCTTAGTACCTATACTTTCTACACAGAAAAACAAACCAAGTATAATCAACAAATTGCAATTACAGGAGTATTAATGCAAGATTAGGAATAGCGTTGCACAAATAAAACCTCAACAATAATATATGTAAAAATAGATATACAATTTATTAATTAAAATATAGAAATATAAAATACGATAAAATATGCATATCAATATAATGTCATTATACCATACTAAGTCACAGTAATACCTATTTTTTGCCCACTAGATGGGAATATACTGCCCTAGTTCACAATGGTATTCAAAAATGACCACAACATGGCAGCATAGATATCAACAGTATACAGCATATATGCAGTTGGTATACATAAGAAATTAGTATTTAAATACAAGATATGTTAATACATGCAACAGTGATTTTCCCACTTAAGAGATATTATCAATGAAACCTTGCCTTGATAAATGATAACATATTAAATTATTGATGGCTACTCAGAGGGGAATCTTCCTTACTAATTCTATAATTTGGGACTATTTCTTTTGGAAGATGTGAATCACAAGTATAATTAAAATTATTCTGTTCAGATAGATGTCAGTGTCTGCAGATTCACTAAAGTTGTACCTGGACAGAAATCTATAAATTCATCCACCAGTTGTGGGTAAAAAGATATAACTTACTTTAAGTACAAAGTCTCCCTGCTATAGAATAGCCAACAATAATCAAAAGATATTAAAGTTCTTTTAATGTCAGGCTGCTGCTTCCAAAGCCGGCAGGATATTGTCATGTATCAAAAGAGGCATGGACTCAAGGGACAGGGACATAATACTCCCCCTTTATAAAGCATTGGTACGGCCTCACCTGGAATATGCTGTTCACTAAAGTTGTACCTGGACAGAAATCTATAAATTCATCCACCAGTTGTGGGTAAAAAGATATAACTTACTTTAAGTACAAAGTCTCCCTGCTATAGAATAGCCAACAATAATCAAAAGATATTAAAGTTCTTTTAATGTCAGGCTGCTGCTTCCAAAGCCGGCAGGATATTGTCATGTATCAAAAGAGGCATGGACTCAAGGGACAGGGACATAATACTCCCCCTTTATAAAGCATTGGTACGGCCTCACCTGGAATATGCTGTTCCAACCTGTCCATAAAAGGGACACTGTTTGAAAGGGTGCAGAGACGCGCGACTAAACTAATATGGGGCATGGATCATCTTAGCTATGAGGAGCGATTAAAGGAGTTACAATTGTTTAGTCTTGTGAAGAGACGTTTAAGGGGGGATATGATAAACGTATATAAGTATATTAATGGCCCATACAAAAAATATGGAGAAAAACTGTTCCAGGTTAAACCCCCCCAAAGGACGAGGGGGCACTCCCTCCGTCTGGAGAAGAAAAAGTTTAGTCTCAAGGGGCGACACGCCTTCTTTACCGTGAGGACTGTGAATTTATGGAACGGTCTACCTCAGGAACTGGTCACAGCCGGAACAATTAACAGCTTTAAAACAGGATTAGATACATTCCTGGAACAAAATAACATTAATGCTTATGAAGAAATATAAAATCCCATCCCTTCCCCAATATCGCGCCACACCCCTACCCCTTAATTCCCTGGTTGAACTTGATGGACATATGTCTTTTTTCGACCGTACTAACTATGTAACTATGTAACTATATAGTTACCACAAAGTAGAAATGCCAGTGGGTCAAGTAATTGGATAGAATCAGCCTGTTCACTCAGCAGAAAGATAATCCAGGGTACTCTCCAAGGAAGAAAAGAAACAATTGCCCCCTCTCCCTTGATTCTACAGTTTAAAACAACATTTCTTATCTTGATCAGATAAGAAACTAACCAATCATGTCTCTAGAACAAAAACCTACTAGGCCCTTGTCATTTTGGGATTTCCCAAGTCTTCAATCTGAATCTGACATTAATGGTCTCTCCCAAGTTTAAAATAATGAATAGAATCTCAGTTCCGTCTATTCTTGCAATTATAAATCTATGAGATAAGAAATAAATGTAGACTCCATTCATGGGATGAAATCAAACCATAAAATTACATACATACTAACTTAAAGATGCAGGAAAACTAAATATGTTATAAATGGTATACTGACCACATAACATAAACATGCTACTAATAATAATCACAATAATAATGATAGATAAAGCATACCTAATTATTATTAAGAATATAAGTAAAAGTATTTATATATATATATATATATATATATATATACATATATATATATATATATATATATATATATATATATACATGCTCCTGAGTTAAAAGTGACCTGAATTCCAATGCCCTTATCTGAGCCATAAAGTAGTTTATATAAACACAGACAAGGGATGTTTCATACTTGCAGACACCCTGTGACATTCTGAAATTTAACACTGAGAATCAACTTTACACAACATGGAGTTTTTGTCTTGAAAAATTAAAAATGGACGCCATACAGTATGATTGTTTGACAGAATTCTGGCCCATATAGTCTGACAATCTTTTTGGTTCGCAACTGAACCCTATTTTGGAGGGGATGAGCAATAAGAAAGGTGTTTTTTTTTTCCCAATGCTCCAAAAAAGCCTCACTTTTGGCAAACCAGAAAGCAATTCAGATCATCTCCTCAACACAGAAGGAGTTTTGCTCAAAGAAATAGACAACAGAGGCAAACTCGTAATCAGTCTTCCTCCTTCAAAAAGAAGTCACCTCCAGGAGGAGACAAATGTTTTTGATGCCAGCTTACCATTCCCTAGAGTGTCAACTTTCTCAGCTTTCCTCAGTCTGGTTTCTAACATCATCCTTTGAAGGACAATGCCCCCATCTGGGGAAAAAAAAACCCTGTTTCTGGGGTCTCATTTAAAATGTCACTTTTATTGGTATACTTTAAAATATAAATAATAATAAACAATACACTTGTGGGTTAAAATCAGTATACTTCCTGTAAATCACTAGCCTAATTAATAAACTTGATCCCCAGTTCCTGGGGTGTCAGTATAGGATGGATTAGATGCTATGCCGGAGGTCTCTCACACCTTCCTGTTATGCTCTTTAATATACATGAGCTTACAGTGGGGCAAAAAAAGCATTTAGTCAGCTGCCAATTGTGCAAGTTCTCCCACTTAAAAAGATGAGGGAGGCCTGTAATTTTAATCATAGGTATACCTCAACTATGAGAGACATGAGAAAAAATTATCCATAAAATCACATTGTCTTATTTTTAAAGAATTTATTTGCAAATTATGGTGTAAATAATTCTTTAAGAGTCTCCTCTGTCCTGTATTAATGGCACCTTTTTGAACTTGTTTCAGTATAAAAGACACCTGTCCACAACCTCAAACAGTCACACTCCAAACTCCACTATGGCCAAGACCAAAGAGCTGTCGAAGGACACCAGAAACAAAATTGCAGACCTGCACCAGACTGGAAAACTGAATCTGCAATGGGCAAGCAGCTTGGTGTGAAAAATGGAAGACATACAAGACCACTGATAATCTCCCTCAATCTGGGGCTCCACGCAAGATCTCACCCCGTGGTGTCAAAATGATCACAAGGACAGTGAGCAAAAATCCAAGAACCACATGAGGGGACCTAGCGAATGATCTGCAGAGAGCTGGGACCAAAGTAACACACTATGCCGCCAGGGACTGAAATCATGCAGTGCCAGACGTGTCCCCCTGTGTCCTAGAGCATTTGGATGATCCACGGAGAACGTCATATGTCAGATGAAACCAAAGTAGAACTTTTTGGTAAAAACTCAACTCGTTGTGTTTGGAGGAGAAAGAATGCTGAGTTGCATCCAAAGAACACCATGCCTACTGTGAAGCGTGGCGGTGGAAACATCATGCTTTGGGGCTGTTTTTCTGCTAAGGGATCTGTGAAAATGAAAGAATGAATTTTAGGTGAAAACCTCCTTCCATCAGCAAGGGCACTGAAGATGAAACGTGGCTGGGTCTTTCAGCATGACATTGATTCCAAACACACCGCCCAGGCAAGGAAAGAGTGGCTTCATAAGAAGCATTTCAAGGTCCTTGTGTGGCCTAGCAAGTCTCCATATCTCAACCCCCATAGAAAACCTTTGGAGGGAGTTGAAAGTCTGTGTTGCCCGGTGACAGCCCCAAAACATCACTGCTCTAGAGGAGATCTGAATTGAGGAATGGGCCAAAATACCAGCAACTGTCATGCATTTTGGACACCCAAAAAAATGAATCACTATGTTTAATATGTTTTATAGCATAATAGCATGATGTCGGCCATTTTGTTTATTAACATAAGTAGGCCAAATTCTGAAGTTTCATCTCCTATCTCTAATGCCAGTCTGGGAGTACAATGCTTCTTGTATCTTTAGCTTATTTATGGCGATTTTGATCAGACTGAAAAGGAGGACCAGTTACATTCTCTAGACAATCACACATCTGTGTTAGAGAAGGGGGGTTGAGATAAATAACTATGTCTCATCCGAATGAACATTAGTTTTATATATATATATATATATATATATATATATATATATATATATTGTGATAAGGTGGCAAGGAAAGGGTGTATTTCCTTGGCTCACCCTGGACAATCTCTCACCTGCTTCTTAAGTAATGAGGTAGCAGGGTAGGGAGGTGTATGTATATAAGATGGAAACTCAGTCTAATCTGTGTTCTCCCTTGGAACAGTATGCCGGCTGTTAGAGGGGGAGACACACGGGCCCTGTTTAGGTAACACGCAGAAAGCGCTGCAGGTGGTCCAAGTTCGGGAGCGAACTGGTAGTAAAACAGGTTGCAGGTGGCACGGTTTTTTAACTGGATGAGGGAAGCTCACCAGTTGATAGACAGGGCATGCTGAGAGTTATAGTCAGTGACCAGACGGTCTATGACTTTATTTTGTTCCTGTTTATGTCTAGTTTTTACCTGCAACCTGTGGAAATAAAGCTGGCAAGGAGCCAGACTTATATGAGGAACAGTGGTCTGCTGTGTTATTGTGAGGAACGTGTCCCGTGACAAGTGACCAGGATGATCCAAGAGCCCAAGACAGGTCGTCACAAAATATATATATATATATATATATATATATATATATATATATATATATATACATGGTAACCAGTAGGACATATGATATTGTCATATACTGTTAGTATTGTAAAGGACATCAGTATATATCTATTATCAGGGGTCAAGTCCTGGAAAAAAAAGTGTGGGAACTCACCCAAGATTTTCACCGCGCACTCCCCCCCCAAAAAAAAAATATATGTATGTATTTCTTAGTACATAAAGTACAACATTCATTATAAACTGCTGGTGAACACATGAATTATACATATAATAATAGAACACTTGTAATAGCAAAATAAGTTAACTTGTTTGCCATTCTGACAAAAATAACCACCACAGTGTTTGATGATCTTCCACTCCTATGGATTTTAAAAAATCAAATAGTGTATAAAACAACTTATACACTATGACCATACTGTGCAAGATGATCAACTTTTTGAGATTTTGTATCCTCTGCGCTGCGATGTGTGACCAGCCATTTTGTGACATATGGTAAAGGATCCCATAAATGCACAGGAGGGCCAATGAGACTGATAAACATAAGAGAAGACAGGCGTTCAATGCCAAGCCCACTCTTTATGGGTGACATCACCAAATTCATTGTACTGAAGCCTCCTTCACAATCACCAGATGTCACTGGTAAACTGTTCACTGCTGTGGCAACTGGTTTAAAATTTTCAGGAATATCTGCACCACCATTATCAATGTAGTCTCTGAAACCTTCACAGATGGATCTGTAGTTGAGACGGAATCTCTTGCAAAGCTGCTGCAGCTTTATTTCACCCTCACAACAGGGACTGTCCACATTGACAGGCCAACGCTGGCAATTTAGGATGTCAATTTCAGACACTAGAGTTTCAAATTCATCTGTTTGTGATGAAACTAAATGTCTGTTGCTTGCAGTTAAAGCATAGAGCCTAGAGCGTAAATTATCAACCAAACATTGATAAAATTGAGGAAGATTTATTCTCACTTGGCCTTTTGAACTCTCTAAATTGATAGTCACACCCTTGAAACTTCCTTTCTCCAGAGCTTCCAAGGCTTCTTTAAGGTGTTTGCCATGCATATTTTTCATTTTTTCAATAGCACAAACTGTCCGATTTATCAGCTGATAGGCTCGTGGAAGTGTGATGTCATCTCTTTGTAGGGCTTCAGATAAAAGTCCCATTTCCTGAACAGCATCTGCAACACCTGCAAGGTTTAATAAATAATCAGGACCTTCTTAAGGCCACTAAACATAGATTTCTGCTGAGTATTAAGAGTTGAACTTAAACATGCTTTTAAGAAATGACTGTGTAGAGCAGGATATGACTCCCAAACTGCCCGAATAGCTCTCTGGCTTGAAGCTACCCACCTTACTGAATTTTTTTTCCAATTTTAAGAATTTGTACTTCTAGTTCTTTTGCACATTCAGAGAGCTCTGACTGATTTTTGGGTGACTGATGGTACACAGGATACAACTTCTCAAAAAACGATGTTAGATGATGAAGACCAGGAACAGAATCAATTGTGTCTAAAATTGACAATTCGAGCCTATGACATAGGCAGTGCCATTTCACGAGCTGTTGATATTTTTTATTAAGTCGTTCCAAAACGCCCGACTTTCTTCCAAGCATTTCACTTGCACCATCGCTACAAGCCCCAATCCAGTTTTCATCAAGAAAGTCATTACTAAACCCATTCTTAGCAAGACAAGCTAGAAGATAGTGTTCAATAGACTGTGCATCTACTTTAGGCAAATCAAGCAAATCAAGAAAGAAAGTGACTGGGTCTTTTCCATTAAGAGACGCACGAATATAAACAATTAATACTGAATGTGAAGAAACTGTAGTAGACTCATCAATATATACAGACACTTTTGGAGCCTGTTCAACAACTGCCTTGCAAAGCCTTTTCCTCATTTGACTGACAATGCAATCTATTATTCGTGCAGCTGTATGCTCACTATGGAGAATACATCCTAAGACTACACTATTTGTAACTAGAGATGAGCGAACTTTTCAAAAATTCGATTTGGGCGATTCGCCGCATTTTCCCGAAAAGGCTATTTCTAGCCTACATACAGCCTCTATAGGAGTATAGAACACTTTGCAGTGTCCTAAAACGCATATGGAGTGTGCTGGGGTAGTGAAATAATACTGTTATTCAGAATAGCATGCAGATTACCGGCATCGCTCTTAGAATCACTGCCGCACAGCAGCACAATGACAGAGCCTGGTGGTGGCATCAGTGTCAGGAGACCATATAGTGGCTGAATGGCACAGCGTGGAGATGTTGGCAGCATGAGGACACCATATAGTGGCTGAATGGCACAGCGTGGAGTTGTTGGCAGCCTGAGGACACATACAGTGGCTGAATGGCACAGCATGGAGGTGTTGGCAGCATGAGGACACCAAATAGTGGCTGAATGACACAGCTTGGATGAGGCTGAAGCATGAGGACACCATATAGTGGCTGAATAGCACAGTGTGGAGGTGTTGGCAGCATGAGGACACCAAATAGTGGCTGAATGGCACAGTGTGGAGGTGTTGGCAGCATGAGGACACCATATAGTGGCTGAATGGCACAGTGTGGAGGTGTTGGCAGCATGAGGACACCATATAGTGGCTGAATGGCACAGCGTGGAGGTGTTAGCAGCATGAGGACACCATATAGTGGCTGAATGGCACAGCGTGGAGGTGTTGGCAGCATGAGGACACCATATAGTGGCTGAATGGCGCAGCGTGGAGGTGTTGGCAGCATGAGGACACCATATAGTGGCTGAATGACACAGCATGGAGGTGTTGGCAGCATGAGGACACCATATAGTGGCTCAATGGCACAGCATGGAGGTGTTGGCAGCATGAGGAGACCATATAGTGGCTGAATGACACAGCGTGGACATGTTGGCAGCAAGAGGAGACCATTTAGTGGCTGAATGGCACAGCGTGGAACTCAATGGCTGGAACTAAATGGCTGATGCACTAGTACACTACACACCAGGGCTTCACAATCCCCCCCCCCCCCAAAAAAAAACAACACAATATATGACATTTTTGACAAAGATTTCTTATAGGTAGCACCCGCTATCCAAAAATTAGAAATTTCCAGACCCAGGCCCCACCTCTGTGGCATCAGGAACCCATATATTGCCTGAAGGACACAGTATGGAGTTGGCTGATGCACCAGTACACACCCGGGCTTCACAATCCCCTCCAAAAAACAACAACATTTTAGAAATTTTTTAAAGAAATACCTTTGTGTAAGAACAAGCGCATATCCAACAGTTCACAAGACTCTATAGTGCAGGACGGTGGACCACCCAAAGACATTCTTCTCAAAAATAATAAACCACACAATGTTTGAATTTTTTTTACCAAAACTAAGTCAATATGTGTGTAAGCGCATCTGTCTCCAAAAGATCAGATCACCAAAGGACTTTTTTCGCCCAAAATGATGAAGCAGAGTTAATCCCTGTCCGTATTTTATTTTATTTGTAGTAATTTTCATTAAAACAATCACACACAACAAGCGTTCCGTTGTGTAACGATTAGCATTCTGGAAAATTCAATTTTATTACCGATAAAATTATCAGTAAATAAAAAAATAAAAAAACACTACCCAAGAGTGTTTCATTACCCCATACATTACACCAGGAGCAGTCAGGAGTAGGCCTCAGCAGTACCCAAGAGGCTTTAATAACTCCCTACCTTTGCACGATCAATTGCGAGATCGAGCAATACAAGGTGTGTTATGCCCTCAGATTTCCAGGGCCGCAGGCACGCTCCACTGAATGGACTAGCATGTCTCTATCTTTCATCGACCGGTGCTGGTAACCCGCTAACTCCCGGAAAGGTAAGCTGCCGCAAAGCAGGTGGTCTCCCCCGGGCACGATTGGCTCCAGAATTTCCAATACTGCCACACCACGCTGACTGCCAACCGTGCTACCACCGTGCTGACTCAAGGGCAACCTGCAACTTTCTTCTCCCGATTAGGAACCCCCCTTCTCCTGAGATCGAGCAATAACAGGTGTTTTATGCCCACAGATGTTCGGGGCCGCAGGCGCGCTCCACTGAACGGATTAGGGTGTGTCCATCTTTTTTGGTAGCACTCGCAATCCAAAAATTTTAAATTCCCAGACCCAGGCCCCTGTGCGGCATCAGGAACCCATAGATTGCCTGAAAGACACAGCCTGGAGTTGGCTGATGCACGAGTACACACCCGGGCTTCACAATCCACCCCCAAAAAAACGCAACATTTTATTGAAATTGTCTGACAAAATACCTGTTTTTTAAAAACAAGCGCATATACAGCAGTTCAGAAGACTCTATAATGCAGGACGGTGGACCACCAAAAGACATTCTTCTCAAAAATAATAAACCACACAATGTTTGAAATTTGGTTAAAAAAATGTACATGTGTGTAAGCGCATCTGTCTCCAAAAGATCAGATCACAAAAGGATTCTAATCGCCAAAAATGATTAAGCAGAGTTAATCCCTCTCCATATATATATATATATATATATATTTTTTTTTTTTCATAAAAAAATCACACGCAACAAGAGTTCCGTTGTGTAACGGTTAGCATTCTGCAAATTTCAATTTTATTACTGATAAAATTAGCAGTAAATTTAACAATAACACTACCCAAGAGTGTTTAATTACCCCATACATTGCACCAGGAGCAGTCAGGAGTAGACCTCAGCAGTACCCAAGAGGCTTTAATAACCCTTTACCTTGCCCGATCAATTGCGAGATCGAGCAATAACAGGTGTGTTATGGCCTCAGATGTCCTGGGCCGCACTAGCACTCCACTGAACGGATTAGCGTGTCTCTATCTTTCAAGGACAGGTGCATGTTGCACGCTGAAACCAGTTCGTGATAGGGATCTGGGATTGCAATTATTTAACCTTAAACGAGGAATTACCAGTAAGTGAGGGTCATAAGCTGGCGTTGATTAAGTCCCTGCCCTTTGTACACACCGCCCATCGCTATAAGCAATTGGATTTGTTAGTGAGTTGGTTAGTGAGGTCCTCTGATCGGCCCAGTCGGGGTAGGAGAAGGCCCTGGCAGAGCGCCGAGAATTTAACGATCATTGTTGAAATTTGCATTAAGCATGTATTTAGTTACTGCTAAACTTCAAAAAATTATAGGCCCAAGACCTGAGGCACCAGGGAGGCAAGTAGTTCGTGAAAGACACAGAATGAGTCTGGAGCAGTCATTCGCAGTACCCAAGAGGGTTTCATAACCCCTTACATTTAAAGATCAATGTTGACATTTGCATTAAGCATGTATTTACTACTGCTTAACTTCAAAAAATTATAGGCCCAACGCCAGAAGCATCAGTTTTCCCCATATTAGGAGCATAGTTGTCCCCCGGATTAGGCAGCATAGATGTCCCCCAGATTAGGCAGCATAGATGTCCCCCAGATTAGGAGCATAGTTGTCCCCCAGAGTAGGCAGCATAGATGTCCCCCAGATTAGGAGCATAGTTGTCCCCCAGAGTAGGCAGCATAGATGTCCCCCAGATTAGGAGCATAGTTGGCCCCCAGATTAGGAGCATAGTTGTCCCCCAGATTAGGCCGCATAGATGTCCCCCAGATTAGGAGCATAGTTGTCCCCCAGAGTAGGCAGCATAGATGTCCCCCAGATTAGGAGCATAGTTGTCCCCCAGATTAGGCAGCATAGATGTCCCCCAGATTAGGAGCATAGATGTCCCCCAGATTAGGCAGCATAGATGTCCCCCAGATTAGGAGCATAGTTGTCCCCCAGAGTAGGCAGCATAGATGTCCCCCAGATTAGGAGCATAGTTGTCCCCCAGATTAGGAGCATAGTTGTCCCCCAGATTAGGCAGCATAGATGTCCCCCAGATTAGGAGCATAGTTGTCCACCAGAGTAGGCCGCATAGATGTCCCCCAGATTAGGAGCATAGCTGTCCCCCAGATTAGGCAGCATAGATGTCCCCCAGATTAGGAGCATAGTTGTCCCCAAGATTAGGCAGCATAGATGTCCCCCAGATTAGGAGCATAGTTGTCCCCCAGAGTAGGCAGCATAGATGTCCCCAGGATTAGGCAGCATAGATGTCCCCCAGATTAGGAGCATAGTTGTCTCCCAGAGTAGGCAGCATAGATGTCCCCCAGATTAGGAGCATAGTTGTCCTCCAGAGTAGGCAGCATAGATGTCCCCCAGATTAGGAGCATAGTTGTCCCCCAGATTAGGAGCATAGTTGTCCCCCAGATTAGGCAGCATAGATGTCCCCCAGATTAGGAGCATAGTTGTCCCCCAGAGTAGGCAGCATAGATGTCCCCCAGATTAGGAGCATAGTTGTCCCCCAGATTAGGCAGCATAGATGTCCCCCAGATTAGGAGCATAGTTGTCCCCCAGATTAAGCAGCATAGATGTCCCCCAGATTAGGAGCATAGTTGTTCCCCAGAGTAGGCAGCATAGATGTCCCCAGGATTAGGCAGCATAGATGTCCCCCAGATTAGGAGCATACTTATCCCCCAGAGTAGGCAGCATATATGTCCCCCAGATTAGGAGCATACTTGTCCCTCAGATTAGGCAGCATAGATGTCACCCAGATTAGGCAGCATAGATGTCACCCAGATTAGGCAGCATAGATGTCACCCAGATTAGGCAGCATAGATGTCCCCCACATTAGGAGCATACTTGTCCCCCAGAGTAGGCAGCATAGATGTCCCCCAGTTTAGGAGCATACCTTACATTTAAAGATCAATGATGACATTTGCATTAAGCATGTATTTAGCTACTGCTAAACTTCAAAAAATTATAGGCCCAAGGCCAGAAGCTTCAGTTTTCCCCATATTAGGAGCATAGTTGTCCCCCAGATTAGGCAGCATAGATGTCCCCCAGATTAGGACCATAGTTGTCCCCCAGATTAGGCAGCATAGATGTCCCCCAGATTAGGCAGCATAGATGCCCACCAGAGTAGGCAGCATAGATGTCCCCCAGATTAGGAGCATACTTTTCCCCCAGATTAGGCAGCATAGATGTCACCCAGATTAGGAGCATAGTTGTCCCCCAGAGTAGGCAGCATTGATGTCACCCAGATTAGGCAGCATAGATGTCCCCCAGATTAGGAGCATACTTGTCCCCCAGATTAGGCAGCATAGATGTCCCCTAGATTAGGCAGCATAGTTGTCCCCCAATCAGCGCGGGCCGGTCAGAGCCAATCAAAGGGCCATATGTGTCAAGCGGGCCATACAATCCCCTGGTCTGCCCCAGAGGGTTTCATAACCAACCACAATAGAGAAAAATTTGTTGTAGGAGCATGGTCACTCTACTCAGACCCATCTGTCATTGGTGGCTGGAAATCCTGGCTGATCCATCCCTGATTGATCTTGACAAACATCAGTCTCTCCACATTTTTAGGGGACAGACAAGTTCGCCTTGGGGTGACTATGGCCCCGGCCGCACTAAACACCCGCTCTGATGGCACACTACTGGCCGGGCAGGACAGCTTTTCCAGGGCAAACTCCGCTAGTTGCGGCCATAAATCGAGTTTGGCTGCCCAGAAGTCCAGCGGATCTTCAACGGTTGTTTGCAGGGTCATGTCAAGGTAAGCCATCACCTGCTGGTTCAGGTCCTGCTCCATGTCCACCTGCTGCTGATGAGTAGCTTCACTATGCGGCTGAAGGAAGCTACTCATCAGCGACTGTAGACTCAGGCTGCTGCTGATTGAGCCGGTACTGCTCCTGCCACAACTCCCTTCCCCTACCCAGCAGCCGTAGCAGTGGAAGGTGAGCGCAGAGGGCCCCCCAAGTCAGACCTGCGAGTGGATGGACCATGTGGCCGATAGGCATCGGACAATCGACTAGGTAGAAGCTCCCTGAAGTAGGTCAGTTTTTCCTCCCTCTCAGTGGGTGTAAAAAAGGCCCCCATTCTGGGCCGGTAGCAAGGGTCTAATAAGGTGGAGATCCAGAAGTCATCGCGCTGACGAATTTTGACAATTCAGGGGTCACTACACAAGCAACTCAGCATGCATCGTGCCATTTGTGACAGTGACTCACTGGGACTACCTGCCTCCATCTCCACTGCATACTGCCACGGTGTGTCTGGTTCCTCTGTCTCGCCTCCCTCGTAATAACCCTCCACCTCCTCTGGCTGCTCCTGCTCCTCCCCTCCTGTCCAATGACCAGAAACACCGGCCATCTCATCCACCGTAAACTGTGCTCCGCTCTGCCCCTCATCATCCTCCTCCAGTTCATCCCACACAGGACTCATGTAGCCTTCTGATGTAGGCGCAACATCTCCATTGCCGTGACCAGCCATGTTTTCAATCGTTTCTTGGAGTAAATGTAGGAGTGGAATTACGTCGTTCATAGCGTAATTCGAGCGACTAACAAAAAATGTGGCTTCCTCAAAGGGCCTCAGCAAACGGCACGTGTCAGGTATGAGCTGCCACTCGTTCACATTGAAGTTACACAGGGGAGTACTCCTATCTGCTTGTATCATCAAAAAAATCCGTGATGGCTTTTCTCCAGCCTTGGCTGGATGACGGAGGGAGCGGATGGCCACTGGGTGATGCGGCAGGCTGTCCAACATATGGAGGGTGGAATTTCAACGTGTGACAACGTCACAAATGAGACTATGTTGTGGGATACTGTTCTGACGCTGCAGCTCAAGCAAAGTGTGCTTGGCGGTGTACGAGTGGCTGACGTGCATGCACAGTTTCCTTGCCATTGTCAGGACGTCTTGCAAATGGGGTGAAGACTTGATGAACTTCTTGACAACCAGATTCAACACGTGTGCCATGCAGGGCGAATGGTTCACACTTCCTTGTCGCAGCGCGGCCACAATGTTCTTCCCATTGTCGGTCACCATGGTTCCCATTTCCAGATTTCGTGGAGTAAGCCGTACTCGGATTTCTTCCCCAATGAACTTTAGCAGTTCCTCCCCTGTGTGACTCTGTTCGCCAAGGCAAACCATGTGAAGGACAGCTTGACACCGCTGTGCCCTACACACGTGGTACGATGAAGGGCCACCAAGATTTGGATGTGCAGTGGAGGCCGAGGACACGGGGGAGGAGGAGGAGGCGCACACTGTAAAAGGACCAACTGCCTGGGACCGAGAGCGTGGAGGAGGAAGTGGTGTGACCTGTCCAAGTTGCTGCTGTGGCTGTGCAGGAACCACATTTACCCAGTGGGCCGTAAAAGACATGTATTGTCCCTGCCCGTAGTTACAACTCCACACGTCGGCGCTGCCGTGCACTTTTGAACACACCGACAGGCTCAAGGACTGGCTTACCTTCTCTTGTACAAACTTATGCAGGGCTGGTACTGCCTTCTTCGCAAAGAAATGACGGCTTGGGACTCTCCACCTCGGCTCGGCACAAGCCATCAATTCCCTGAAAGCTGCAGAGTCCACCAGTTGGAAAGGGAGGGACTGCAACACCAGCAACTTGGACAGGAGCACATTCAACTTCTACGCCGTTGGATGAGTGGGCGCATACGGTTGTCTCTTGGACATGGCTTCGCCGATCGATTGTTGGCGGAATGGCTGACTACTAGCGGAGGAAGCAGGAGCGCAAGAAGGATGGTTTGACACAATGCTCCCTTTGGCTGAGGTGGTGGAGCCTTGGCTGGATGACGGAGGGAGCGGATGGCCACTAGGTGATGCGGCAGGCTGGACCACTACCTCGGAGCCACTGTGATCCCAGGCCGCTTTATGGTGGCGAATCATGTGTTGACGTAGGGCCACGGTGCCGAGATTGGGACCCTGGCCACGCTTCACTTTCTGCCCACAGATTTTGCATGTGACTACGCTAAGGTCCTCCGAATTCTTTATGAAGAACAACCACACCGCAGAGTAGCTGATTTTCCCACCCGTAGTTCGCACTATTTCACTGCTATTGGCGCCGTCTCCAGGAACCCCTGTTCCACTACCTCCCTGAATGGTAGCTTGCCTCGAAGCAGGTGGTCTCCCCCTGGCACGTTTGGCTCCTGAATTTCCACTACTGCCACCACCACGCTGATTGCCAACCGTGCTACCGCCTTGCTGCCTCATAGACAAAGAGCAAATCTCTTCTCCTGATGATGATGAAGCCCCGGCTTCTGCACCCGGCTCCCAATAGCGATAGGCTTCATCATCATCAAAAGATGTGTGCACGTCACTGATGTCCTCCTCGTGTTCCACAACAGTGTCTGCCTCAGGACCCTGAGCAATTGAAACACCGCCTCCCACGTCACTCTCCGCATCACTACTTGGCCGCCTTGCGGAGCAAGGGACGCATGTCTCCTCCCCTTCTTGGCTGCCCATTAGATGCTGACTGTCCTCTATTACATCATCCTCACTAAATAGTGGAGCTGAACCCAAAGCATGAGATATTTCTTTGGGAGAGGGAACAGCATAGGACAAAGGCAATGGGATTACAGGGACTGCTCCCGGGCCATGCCAACTGAGGGTTGTGTCTGAGGAACCCACCGACTCTTGACTGGGGTTGTCAGATGTCGCTTGTGATGATGGTGATGCGTGTGCAAACCAATTGACGAGGAGAGATGGATCGACGACACGACCGCTGGGTGTTAACGGGAGCTCAGGCCTATTGCTGCGACTCCTGCTGCCACTCGCCCCAAGTCTGCTGCCAACTCTGCCTGACATATGTAGGCCTCTGCCCCTTCTTGTGCACGTCCTGGCACTTCCCTGCCTGACATACCTAGTGCGTTTATGAGGGTATAGAACAGCAGCAGGCGATTACTTACGGCTGTCCTTTCAAAGTATATAGGCCCTAGACAGAATAACAGTTACTAAATAGTACACTCCTTTGTTGTATGTGTGCCCTTTGCACTAATGAGCGCACTGTTAAGCGTATACGCAGAAAAAAACTCTTTTTTTGTTGTATACACCAGCCAGTGTATACTAATGTATGGAATAGCACTGAATTTAGCACGAAGACAGAAATACAGGTACTAAATAGTACACTATTTGGTTGTATGTATGCCCTTTGGAATGATGAGCACACTGTTAAGCGTATTTGTACGCAGGAAAAACTTTTTTTTTTCTTTAATTCACCGGCAGGTGTATAAAGTGTGGTATAAAACAGAAATACAGGTACTAAATAGTATGCTATTTGCTTTTATGTAGGCCCTTTGCAATGATAAGGCCACTGTTAAGCGTATTTTTACGCAGGAAAACCTTTTTTTCTTTAATACACCGGCAGGTGTATAACGTGTGATATAACACTGAATTTAGCACAGAGACAGAACAAAAGGTAGTATATGGTACGCTATTTGCTTGTATTTAGGCCCTTTGCAATGATAAGACCACTGTTAAGCGTATTTTTACTTAGGAAAAAATTATTTTCTTTAATACACCGGCAGGTGTATAATGTGTGGTATAACACTGAATTTAGTACAGAGACAGAAAAAAAGGTAGTATGTGGTACGCTATTTGCTTGTATTTAGGCCCTTTGCAATGATAAGGCAACTGTTAAGCGTATTTGTACTCAGGAAAAAAAAAATTCTTTAATACACCGGCAGGTGTATAATGTGTGGTATAACACTTAATTTAGCACAGAGACAGAAAAAAAGGTAGTATATGGTACGCTATTTGCTTGTATTTAGGCCCTTTGCAATGATAAGGCCACTGTTAACCCCTTAACGACGCAGGACGTATATTTACGTCCTGCGCCGGCTCCCGCGATATGAAGCGGGATCGCGCCGCGATCCCGCATCATATCGCGTGGGTCCCGGCGCTAATCAATGGCCGGGACCCGCGGCTAATACCACACATCGCCGATCGCCTTTGACCGCCGCTTCTAAAGTGAAACTGAAAGTATCCCGGCTGCTCAGTCGGGCTGTTCGGGACCGCCGCGGTGAAATCGCGGCGTCCCGAACAGCTGATCGGACACCGGGAGGGCTCTTACCTGCCTCCTCGGTGTCCGATCGACGAATGACTGCTCCGTGCCTGAGATCCAGGCAGAAGCAGTCAAGCGCTGATAATGCTGATCACAGGCGTGTTAATACACGCCTGTGATCAGGATGAGAGATCAGTGTGTGCAGTGTTATAGGTCCCTATGGGACCTATAACACTGCAAAAAAAAAGTAAAAAAAAAAAGTGTTAATAAAGGTCATTTAACCCCTTCCCTAATAAAAGTTTGAATCACCCCCCTTTTCCCATAAAAAAAATAACAGTGTAAAAAAAAAAAAAAATAAACATATGTGGTATCGCCGTGTGCGTAAATGTCCGAACTATAAAAATATATCATTAATTAAGCCGTACGGTCAATGGCGTACGCGCAAAAAAATTCCAAAGTCCAAAAAAGCGTATTTTGGTAACTTTTAATAACATTAAAAAGTGATCAAAAAGTCAGATCAAAACAAAAATCATACCAATAAAAACTTCAGATCACGGCGCAAAAAATGAGTCCTCATACCGGTCAGAAGATGACATTTTTAAACATATAAATTTTCCTGCATGTAGTTATGATTTTTTCCAGAAGTGCGACAAAATCAAACCTATATAAGTAGGGTATCATTTTAACCGTATGGACCTACAGAATAATGATAAGGTGTAATTTTTACTGAAATATGCACTGCGTAGAAACGGAAGCCCCCAAAAGTTACAAAATGGCGTTTTTTTTTCGATTTTGTCGCACAATGATTTTTTTTTCCGTTTCGCCGTGCATTTTTGGGTAAAATGACTAATGTCACTGCAAAGTAGAATTGGCGACGCAAAAAATAAGCCATAATATGGATTTTTAGGTGGAAAATTGAAAGGGTTATGATTTTTAAAAGGTAAGGAGGAAAAAACGAAAGTGCAAAAACGGAAAAACCCTGAGTCCTTAAGGGGTTAAGCGTATTTGTACTCAGAAAAAAAATAATTCTTTAATACACCGGCAGGTGTATAACGTGTGGTATAACACTGAATTTAGCACAGAGACAGAAAAAAAGGTGGTATATGGTACGCTATTTGCTTGAATTTAGGCCCTTTGCAATGATAAGGCCACTGTTAAGCGTATTTTTACGCAGGAAAACCTTTTTTTTCTTTAATACACCGGCAGGTGTATAACGTGTGGTAAAACACTGAATTTAGCACAGAGACAGAAAAAATATGGTACGCTATTTGCTTGTATGTAGGCCCTTTGCAATTGATAAGGCCACTGAAAAAGCATATTTGTACTCAGGAAAAAAAAAAAATTCTTTAATAGACCGGCAGGTGTATAACGTGTGGTATAACACTGAATTTAGCACAGAGACAGAGTAACAGGGGAAAAATGGTAAAAAGGCACTAAAGTCCACACTAATATGACTTATTTCTGAACAGCAGCAGGACCCAACAGTGCAGCACGACAAAAAAAAAATCCAGGGATTAAACCCTACATTGCACTCTGCCACACAATTCTGAGCAGCAGAAGATTTGTGGAGAAAAAAAAACTCAATAGAGCTGAAAAATGAGGAGATGAGATGCTTCAGAAAGTTCAGGCAGCTTGGAGATCTGTATGAGGCAGCTGACAGCTATCTGTCCTTCTCTGCTGCAATGCTCAACAACGTGAATAGGAAGTTTAGCTATCAATGATCCTTCTCAGAGTAACAGCACAGCACTCTGCACTCCTGCCTTTCCCTAATGCTGATGTGACTAGCAGTTGCAGTGTAACGCTGTGGTATGAGCTATTCACACACACACAGTCCCGTCCTCTCCATCCGAGTGCATAGATGAAATGAAGTGAGGCAAGATGGCCGCCGATTATATAGGGGCTGTGACATCACAGGGGTCAGTGAACACTGATAGGCTGCATCTCACATGTGGTTCTGGATCAGCCCGCCTACCTTCATTCCCGCCGCTGTTTCCCGCCCTCCCATAATCCCCTGCCCCATGTACTCACATTTGGATCTGCCATCTTAGCTCTACAATAGCCTGGAACGCTGTAAAATGGAGTTTAATGAAGCGATTCGTGCGATAGAATCCCGGCGATATTCTTATACGCTGCAAATCGAATTTTTCATGAAACTCGTAACGAATTCGGGTTTGTCAAGTTCGATTCGCTCATCTCTGCTGTGCATGTTGGGAGTTGTAGTTATGCAACAGCTGGATGCATTGTTTTTAATAGAAAAAATGTGCCACCAACTGTTGCATAACTACCACCCCCAGCATGCACAGACTACCAAAGGGCATTCTGGGAGTTGTAGTTGGAACTCCAGCTGTTGCAAAACTACAACTCCCAGCTTGCCCTTTGGCTTTGCATGCTGAGAGTTGTTGCTAAGCAACAGCAGGAGGTGAACAGGCCTCACCTCCTGCCCTATCCTGCCGCCGGTACTGCACTGCCGCCACCACACCAGAGGGGACCCCCGCCACACCTGGGAGAGGTAAGAATCCCCCGCCGACCCAGATCACCGCCCCGATCACTGCCCAGCAGGGTCATGATTGGTTGGTCAATCACGTGACCCATGCCACCTCACTCCTGCTGGGTAAGGGTGAATGGGGCTGTCTCGGACAGCCCCATTCACCCTTTTTTTCCAGGTCACCAGGTCACTAGAGACCCGATTGACCCGGAATCGCTGCAAATCGCCGGTCTGAATTGACCGGCGATTTTCGTCGATCGCCGACATGGGGGAGTGTCAGGACCCCCCAGGGGTTTGCACGGGGCCTGCTGATAGATATCAACAGTAACCCCGGTACGGTCCCCGCCCGGCGAGCGGCGGGGACCGAATTCCCACGGGCATACCCATACGCCCTCAGTCCTTAAGGACTTTAATACGGGAGCATATGGATATGCCCGCCGTCCTTAAGGGGTTAATGGGGATATTTTAATAAAAGTATTATTTAGTATACTTGGCAGTGTATGAATTACATTTAGAATTTTCGACCAGAATTTTGCTTGGAAATACCTATGCAGTGGAATCCCATTGTTGTCAATGGGATTCCACTGCACAGTTGTGCACACTACAGAATTTCAGAGGAGGACGTTCTGCCATTGATATTCTGCCGCCATAAGAATGGCTTTGTTCATTCTTTAGGTGGAATCCGCTCAATGGTGAAGACAATGTCCGCACGGTTCACAACTGATTCAGTCAGCACTTGGAATCTTTGGCTGCACAAAATACAGTTGGAAATTCCAAGTATAGCCAACGCTGACTGAATCAGTGTGGACATTGCGGTCATCACAGACGGCAATGTCTGCAGAGCGGATTCCACCTAAAGAATGAACAAAACCATTCTTTTGGCGGTGGAATTTCAACGCGGAACATCCGCCGCTGAAATTCTATAGCGTGAGCTCATTTTATTTTTACTTTTTTTTTATTTTATTTTTTTTAACAGCACCACTTACCCTGTCCAGTAATTGACCTTCCCTGATAAACTGACTGACTAGCTAATGGCTACCTGCCTGCCTCAACTGTACTTGCAGAGCTACTAGCTAATTTACAGTGGTACTAAGAAATGTTCCCGCCTTTAAGCCTGCCACGCCTCCTGCACCACCCCTCACTATATACACTACGCCCTGGCCCAGCTTCAGGATGTAGAGGTGGTAACTGCAGCGCACACAGATCTGTGTCAGCACTGTGGCTGGTACGGGCGCTTCATTGAACAGGACGAGTGACTTTCCTTGCTGCTGCAGCCGCTGTTCCCGAGCTCAGGGAGTGGAGATGAGGGAGGAGCGTGTACCTCCTCTTTCTCCCCATGCAGAGCTGCTTCCTCCTGAGCTCAGGGAGCGGATGTGTACCTCCTCTCTCTCCCCGTGCACAGTTGCGTCCTCCTGAGCTCAGGGAGCAGAGATGAGGGAGGGGGTGTGTACCTCCTCTCTCTCCTCGCTCTGCCCTCCCCCCAGCTCTAGCTTCAGAAATCTTCGGAGAGCTGGGGGAGAGTGGACGCAAGTCTGCATCTCACACTGCCGCTGCCTCCTGTCACTGCCTCCTGTCACTCCCTCACGGCCAGTCCTGGGACACAGGCGGTAACCCGGCCGGTCCTGCAGGACACCTGCCAAAGGGAACGCTGTTCTTGTTGTGAAAAAAAGTTCAGGAACGGCGTTCCCGTGCGTTCCTGCAGGACTCGAGCCCCGTCTATTATCTTATATATGATTTTCATAGGAGCATTGTTCAATGTTTAGATAGACTTTGAGAATGAGTCTTTGTATAGGGCCAATGAATGTTATTGTAACGAACAATCAATTACCAAGACTGGAAAAACAGGGAGATTCACATGTGTGAAAGAGACCTACATCAAACTCTTATCTCTTCAATAAATTTAAATGTCTAATTGGAGACTCTATGTCTATGAGAATCCAGGGTTTGATTACTTATAGATGTCAAAATTAATCCCTGAATTGTTAATTATTGTTCCATAAGTCAAGTGTGGAATGTTGGTTTAAGACCAATTATTGACAGTTAACCCTTAATGGTAATGATGCTAATTGCTTATGCATTAGTACCCCCTAGTGTATGGGTGATATGCTCAATGCATTCTGGGTAGTATAGTGATGTCATATTCATTACCATATGTACACGCCCAATCTACATTCATTGGGGAATTCCAATTTAGGAATTAATTAAAAGTCTGCTAAACCAGATGTTAGATACTGAAGACTGAACTGAAGTCTGAACTGCTCTAACTGAAAACTGGAGAGAACATACAAAGACAAAGAAAAGAGGTCCACAAGATGGAAGCCATGAAAGCCATGTGAGATCCCAGATGCCGGACTGATCACACGGTACCGACCCAATGGCTGTCCCTGAGGATGAGATGGACCGTTCAGTGTTCCTCAGAGCAGAAGTAAGGTTCTTACAAAGTTTTGGTAAGAGACACAAAAATGGTATTCCATCTAACCCCTTAAGGATGCAGCCCATTTGGTCCTTAAGGACGCAGACAATTAAATTTTTACTTTTTTTTTTTTCCTCCTCGCCTTCAAAAAATCACAATTCTTTTATATTTTCATCCACAGACTAGCATGAGGGCTTGTTTTTTGAGCGACCAGTTGTCTGTTGTAATGCCATCACTCACTTTACCATTAAATGTATGGCGCAACAAAAAAAAATACTATTTGTGTGGTGAAATTAAAAAGAAAACCGCAATTTTGCTAATTTTGGAAGGTTTTGTTTTCACGCCGTACAATTTACGGTAAAAATGATGTGTTCTTTATTCTTTGGGTCAATACGATTAAAATGATACCCATGATAACAAACTTTTCTATTACTGTTGCGCTTAAAAAAAATTAACCAAATTAGTATGTTTAAAATCCCCCTATTTTGAAGACCTATAACTTTTTCATTTTTCCGTATAAGCGGCGGTATGAGGGCTACTTTTTTGCATCGTGATCTGTACTTTTTATTGATACCATATTTGCTTATATAGAACTTTTAATCTATATATTTTTTTTTTTTTTTTTTTGGGAATAAAATGTTATAAAAAAGCATATATTTTGGAAATTTTTTTTTATTTTTACGTTCACGCCGTTCACCGTACGGTATCATTAACATTTTATTTTAATAGTTCAGATATTTCCGCATGCGGCGATACCAAATATGTATATAAAATATTTTTTAAACACTTTTTGGGGGTGAAATAGGGAAAATGGGACAATTTACGTTTTTATTGGGGGAGAGGGTTTTTCACATTTTTTTTACTTTATTTTTTTACTTTTATTTTTACACTTTAATAGTCCCCATAGGGGACTATTTATAGCAATCACTTGATTGCTAATCCTGTTCAGTGCTATGTATAGGACATAGCACTGATCAGAGTTATCGGTCATCTTCTGCTCTGGTCTGCGGGAAGGCAGATCAGAGCAGAAGACGCCGGGAAGGCAGCGTAGCCAGGTGAGGGGACCTCCGTCTGCCGTGCATGATGATCAGATCCCTGTGGCAGCACTCCGGGTGACCTGATCATCCATTTTCGTGACCGCGATGCTGCAGATGCCGTGATCTGTATTGATCACGGCATCTGAGGGGTTAATGGCGGACATCCGTGGGATCACGGGTGTCCACCATTACGGGCGGGTCCCTGGCTGCGATCAGCAGCCGGGACCTGCCGCGCATGATCCGGGCAACGCTCCGATGCTCGCGGTTAGGCTTAGGACGTAAATGTACGTCCTGGTGCATGTCACGATTCGGCTTCCAGGTAGTGGATCCTCTGTGTCAGCGAGGGATTGGCGTGGACCGTGCTAGTGGACCGGTTCTAAGAGGCTACTGGTTTTCACCAGAGCCCGCCGCAAAGCGGGATGGTCTTGCTGCGGCAGTAGCAACCAGGTCGTATCCACTAGCAACGGCTCTACCTCGCTGACTGCTGAGAAGGCGTGGGACAGAAGGACTAGGCAGAGGCAAGGTCAGACGTAGCAGAAGGTCGGGGGCAGGCGGCAAGGTTCGCAGTCAGGATGGGTAGCAGAAGTTCAGGTACACAGGCTTTGGACAACACTAAACGCTTTCACTGGCACAAGGCAACAAGATCCGGCAAGGGAGTGCAAGGGAGGAGACTAGATATAGCCAGGGAACAGGTGGGAGCCAATTAAGCTAATTGGGCCAGGCACCAATCATTGGTGCACTGGCCCTTTAAGTCTCAGAGAGCTGGCGCGCGCGCGCCCTAGAGAGCGGAGCCGCGCGCGCCAGCACATGACAGCAGGGGACCGGGACGGGTAAGTGACCTGGGATGCGATTCGCGAGCGGGCGCGTCCCGCTGTGCGAATCGCATCCCCAACGGCCATGACAGTGCGGCGCTCCCGGTCAGCGGGACTGACCGGGGCGCTGCAGGGAGAAAGACGCCGTGAGCGCTCCGGGGAGGAGCGGGGACCCGGAGCGCTAGGCGTAACAGTACCCCCCCCCCTTAGGTCTCCCCTTCTCTTTGTCCAGTAACTGCCTCCCCTGGGATGAGGACACCGGGAAAGAATGGAGGGTTTCCTCAACGGCAGGCAGTACAGCAGGAGTGGGAATGGGGAGGGAGGGCAGAGGGCGAGGCCTGGCACGGGGCAGTGTGACACCAGGACGGGGGCCATGGGGTGGCACAGAGGCTTGCCTGACGGGACTGGGAGGGGGGGAGAGGCACTTCCTGTGGCAGGCAGAGTCCCAGTTCCTGATCTCCCCGGTGGTCCAATCAATGGTGGGGGAATGAAGCCGGAGCCAAGGCAGACCGAGGAGAACCTCAGAGGTACAGTTGGGGAGAATGAAGAATTCAATCCTCTCAAGGTGGGGTCCAATAGACATGAGGAGGGGCTCTGTGCGGTAACGCACGGTGCAGTCCAATCTGGCTCCGTTGACCGCGGAAATGTAGAGCGGCTTGACGAGACGGGTCACCGGGATGCTGAATTTATTAACCAACGACTCCAAAATAAAATTTCCTGAGGCACCGGAGTCCAAGCAGGCCACGGCTGAGAGGGAGGAGCTGGCTGAAGAAGAAATCCGCACGGGTACCGTGAGACGTGGAGGAGCAGACTTGGAACCAAGAGACGCCACACCCACGTGAGCTGGGTGCGTGCGTGCGTTTCCCAGGCGTGGAGGACGGATAGGGCAATCCACCAAGAAATGCTCGGTACTGGCACAGTAAAGACAGAGATTTTCTTCCCTACGGCGATTCCTCTCTTCCTGGGTCAGGCGAGACTTATCCACTTGCATGGCCTCCTCGGCGGGAGGCCCAGGCGTAGATTGCAACGGATACTGTGGGAGAGGTGCCCAGAGATCTAAGTCTTTTTCCTGGCGGAGCTCTTGGTGTCGCTCAGAAAAACGCATGTCAATGCGGGTAGCTAGATGGATGAGTTCTTGCAGATTGGCAGGAATCTCTCGTGCGGCCAGCACATCCTTGATGCGGCTGGATAGGCCTTTTTTAAAGGTCACGCAGAGAGCCTCGTTATTCCAGGATAATTCTGAAGCAAGAGTACGGAATTGTACGGCATACTCGCCAACGGAAGAATTACCCTGGACCAGGTTCAACAGGGCAGTCTCGGCAGAAGAAGCTCGGGCTGGCTCCTCGAAGACACTCCGGAGTTCAGTGAAGAAGGCCTGGACTGTGGCTGTGGCAGGATCATTGCGGTCCCAGAGCGGTGTGGCCCAAGACAAGGCCTTTCCTGAAAGAAGGCTTACTACGAACGCCACCTTAGACCGTTCTGAAGGAAACAAGTCCGACATCATCTCCATATGCAGGGAACACTGAGACAAAAATCCACGGCAGAGTCTGGAGTCCCCATCAAATTTGTCCGGCAGGGACAAGCGGAGGCTAGGAGCGGCCACTCGCTGCGGAGGAGGTGCAGGAGCTGGCGGAGGAGATGGTTTCTGCTGTAGCAGAGGCAGAAGTTGCTGTAACGTGGCGGTCAACTGCGACAGCTGCTGTCCTTGTTGGGCAATCTGCTGCGATTGCTGAGCGACCACCGTGGTAAGGTCAGCGAGACTTGGCAGCGGCACCTCAGCGGGATCCATGGCCGGATCTACTGTCACGATTCGGCTTCCAGGTAGTGGATCCTCTGTGTCAGCGAGGGATTGGCGTGGACCGTGCTAGTGGACCGGTTCTAAGAGGCTACTGGTTTTCACCAGAGCCCGCCGCAAAGCGGGATGGTCTTGCTGCGGCAGTAGCAACCAGGTCGTATCCACTAGCAACGGCTCTACCTCGCTGACTGCTGAGAAGGCGTGGGACAGAAGGACTAGGCAGAGGCAAGGTCAGACGTAGCAGAAGGTCGGGGGCAGGCGGCAAGGTTCGCAGTCAGGATGGGTAGCAGAAGTTCAGGTACACAGGCTTTGGACAACACTAAACGCTTTCACTGGCACAAGGCAACAAGATCCGGCAAGGGAGTGCAAGGGAGGAGACTAGATATAGCCAGGGAACAGGTGGGAGCCAATTAAGCTAATTGGGCCAGGCACCAATCATTGGTGCACTGGCCCTTTAAGTCTCAGAGAGCTGGCGCACGCGCGCCCTAGAGAGCGGAGCCGCGCGCGCCAGCACATGACAGCAGGGGACCGGGACGGGTAAGTGACCTGGGATGCGATTCGCGAGCGGGCGCGTCCCGCTGTGCGAATCGCATCCCCAACGGCCATGACAGTGCGGCGCTCCCGGTCAGCGGGACTGACCGGGGCGCTGCAGGGAGAAAGACGCCGTGAGCGCTCCGGGGAGGAGCGGGGACCCGGAGCGCTAGGCGTAACAGTGCATTAAGTACCCCCTCACCAGGACGTAGATTTACGGCGCTCGTCGTTAAGGGGTTAATTAAGACTAATTGGGATAATGTGGATGGGATTATATCATTTAGATTGGCGACTAAATTAATTAAAATAATTAATTATCTTGATATTGAGATTATAGTGTTAGGATATTGTGAGACTTCATTCTATCTGCAGAAGAATCAAGACTCATAATCTATCAAAGCATTAAATAATTGCTTAAAGGAGTACTATGATCAGCCAAAAAATGTCACCATAGAATAGGGTTTTTAAATACCTTTCAATAGAGGTGCTGATCTCCATGATCGGTCCAGCGGTTCTCCCGCTACAGCCCCCGGTAATTTTGCATACTTCCGGGTACTGTACGTCTGAAACTGACGTCATAAGTGACGTTACCCATCATACATAGCGCACATGATTCCGGCCACAAGCCTTCCCTGAGTCTTTCTCCCCACCCCTAATAATATTCATCACAACGCCCCTCTCTGCCTCATGTTTGCCTCCCCCTGTCTCTAGCCACCACCCAGAGCCACTACTCTATCTCCTCCCCTTCTGCGTCCTCCAATTATGCTGAGATCGCTGCATCCGTCTCATGCTGGCTACAGTTATGTGATCATAATGTGCTCACATTGCTGTAGCACGTGTGGCCCGGAGAAACAGCAAAAAGCACGGAGGGAGACATAGCACACACAATGGTATTTATACCAGTGAAATAAACGTTAGCATACGTATGAATGTTTATGTATGTGTGCATATATACATGTATGTGTGTATATATATATATATATATATATATATATGTGTGTGTATATATATATGTATGCGTGCATATATATATATGCACACATACATATATATGCACACATATATTATATATATATATATGTGTGCATATATATGTATGTGGTCCTATAGTAGGACAGAAACGTTGCTGCTATGTGAGCTGAATAAATCAACTGTATATGTATGTGTGCATATATATATGTATGTGTGTGTATACATATATATATATATGTATGTGTGTATATATATGTATGTGTGCATATATATATGTATGTGTGTATATATATATATATATATATATATATATATATATATATATATATATGTGTGTGTATATATCTATGTGTGTATATATATATATATATATATATATATATATGTATTAGAGGTGCACCGAAATGGAAATTTCAGAACCGAAACGAAACCGAAATTTAAAAAAAATGTCCGGCCGAAACCGATACCGAAACCGAGAATGACTTCTCCCCGTCTTCTGGTAAAATGCAGCGCTCTGCTCATTAGATTCCCCCACATTAGATTGCCAGCTCCCCCACATTAGGTCGGGAGTTCCCCCACATTAATAGGCAGCTCCCCCACATTAATGGGCAGCTCCCCCACATTAATAGGCAGCTCCCCCACAATAGTAGGCAGCTCCCCCACATTAGGTCAGCATTTTCCCCACAATAGTAGGCAGTTCCCCCACAATATTAGGCAGCTCCCCCCAACAATATTAGGCAGCTCCCCCCCACATTAGGTCAGCAGTTCCCCCACAATAGTAGGCAGTTCCCCCACAATATTAGGCAGCTCCCCACAACAATATTAGGCAGCTCCCCACAACAATATTAGGCAGCTCCCCCCACTTTTGTAGGCAGCTCCCCCCACATTTGTAGGCAGCTCCCCCCCCCCCACAATATTAGGCAGCTCCCCCCCCCAACAATATTAGGCGGCTCCCCCCCCCACACAATATTAGGCAGCTCCCCCCCCACATTTGTAGGCAGCTGCCCCCCAACAATATTAGGCAGCTCCCCCCCCCCCCACATTTGTAGGCAGCTGCCCCCCAACAATATTAGGCAGCTCCCCCACAATAGTAGGCAGCTTCCCCCCACCCCACAGACATACAGCTTCCAGCCATATACAGTGTATGGCTGGAGGCTGTATGTCTGTACTGCTGCCCCCACAGTGATCCGGTCACCGCTCCTCCGGCCCGGGGTCACATCTACTACTATAGCCTATGGACCATAGCAGTAGGTGCCGGGACCGGAGGAGCAGTGACCGGAACACTGAACAAGATGACGCGGTCACTTACCAGGCCCCGGCCAACGCGCGTTCTCCTGCGACGATCCTGCGGTCCTGTCAGTGACGTCCCGTGCGTACGACCATAGAGGCGGAGAAGCGAGGGACCGAAGGAGGATCGCAGGAGGTCGCCGGTGAATGGTGAGTGACCGGAGGACATCCTTATGTCCCGAAAAGATTTTTCGGGACACAGGGATGTCCAGGATATGAATACTTCTTTCTATGTGCCCGGGCCGGCTCCCGTGTGTGGCTGCAGGCGGGGGCCAACCAGAGCATATAAAAACTAATACTATAAAATGAAGAGATGTCCAGCGCAGGTTCCAAGCAATACGAAATATTTATTCAGCAGTAACACGACATGATGATAGGTAGGTGACGAGTTTCAGCCACAATCTGCGGCCTTAGTCATACAACAATACACTATAAGTGAATCTCTTTTATAAGGGAGAGAGGCGGGGTTCTATCCAGCAGGAAGGGTGTACCCGGTGAGTGCAATCACCCTCAGGGTTAACCCGTTGCTGGAAGTAAACTCGCTCATCCCCCGTACAATTGTGATATAAGATAAAAACGCATGGTTTGTGTGAACACATGCTAAAAATTACAAATATTAGAAACAGACCCATGTTGAATGGGATTCACAATTATAAAAAGTTCTCATGTACGGATTAGATAGTGGTGTCTGTAAATTAGTCATGAACCAATATTTAATGGTCACTATATAACTTATAAAAATAGCAATTTTATACGAAAATATTTATCAAGTATATACAATACAATAATTTGCTAAATTTTATACGACAGACACCATGTATTAGAGGAATGGGAAGACGAATGGAAATATACCAAATGCTAAAATATTAGACTCATATATATAAATGTTGCGAATTATTTATCTGGATCTTCTTCATATGAACAAGATCACATAATTTAACGATAATTTAATCCTAAATAATTAGATAATATTCATTATATTATATGAGGAGCATGAGGCGATATAAATTCAATTTAATTATCTGTGTATTCTAAATATTAGATATTTTAAGTACTAAATTCGCAATATATATAAAGAGTCATAATTTTAATAATGCAATATTACATCTTGTCTTTGATTCAGGCCTTGGGGGTACCTGGTTTGTAATTTTATTATGCAATAAACTTCCCTATCCAGTAGTTTTTGTTTAATATTTCCACCCCTAATTGTATGAGCAACTTTTTCTATTCCCTGAAGGCTAAGACCGGAGAAATCCCCCTCATGGTTTTCTGCACAATGTCTGCTTACCATGGATAAATGTCTAGTTTGAAAATGAGGAATATCAGACAGGTGTTTTCTGATCCTCGCCTTCAGGGGATTCGTGGTACACCCAACATATTGAACTTGGCATAGTTCACATGTCATTAGATACACCACGTTATTAGTGTTACAATTTATGTATCCAGACATGTTAAATGTTTCTTTTGTTGTGGTGGAGAAAAAAGTTTTACTGTTTTTCATAATTGTACAACAAATACATTTCAGGTGTCCACATTTATAATTTCCTTTCACTTTTAACCAGGTAGAATTTTTCTTTTCTGTTGAACTATAAAGACTGGGAGAAATATACTGCCCAATGGTTTTTGCTTTTTTCGAAATACATTTATATCCATTTTCAAATATTTTTATATAATGACTATCATTCGCTACCATTGGCAGATATTTTTCCACTATCTGGCAAATTTGTCTAAAATTTTGGCTGTAATTGGTAGAAAAAATAAGTGTTTTTTTATGATTCTGTGATATATGTCGCTTAAATTTTTTGTTATCTCCATATATTAGCTCGCTTCTATTTCTTTTACTGGCAATATTTTTTGCTCTTTCTAATGACCATTTTTGATATCCTCTCTGACTTAATCTTTGCGATATATCGTCCACTTCACGGTCAAAGATCTCTGGAGTGGAACAATTACGTCTGGCCCTTATCATCTCCCCCACTGGAAGATTTTTAATTACGTGGGGGGGATGACAAGACCCTGCCTGTAATATAGAGTTTGCTGAAAGTTCCTTACGGTATGTGGAGGTCTCAATCTTGGCATTTATTGCATCACCTCTTAATGTTAAGTCCAAAAAATTAATTTCATTTTCGTGACTATGTAATGTAAATTTGAGATTGCAAGGATTATGATTTAGATATTCACCAAAGTGCTGTGTAGTCGGCATAGACGACCTCCCGATAAACAGGAGGTCGTCTATATACCGACCATACCACAAAATATGCTGACCACAACTATTGTTTTGAGAAAACAAAAACTCCTTTTCCCACCAACTCATAAAAATATTTGCTAATGAGGGCGAGAATTTTGCTCCCATGCTCGCTCCGGTGATCTGCAGAAAAAATATACCATCAAACATAAAAAAGTTGTGTTTCAGTGAATAATCTACCACCAAAATAATGAAATCCTGCAGATCCTCGGAGTATGGAGCATATGTGGACAAGAACCATTCTAAGGCCTCCTTGTGTGGAATGACCGAATATAGAGCCGATACATCAGCTGTTATCCATCTCATCCCGGGTTCCCACTTGATGTTGTCCATAGCAACCAGAACATCTCTGGTATCTTGGAGGAAACCCGGGATGAGAGGGACCAACGGCTGAAGTCTAGAATCTACCCATTCACACAATCTCTCATTGAGTGAACCGATTCCGGCAACTATAGGTCGCATTTGTGGAGGAAATGCATTCTTGTGTATTTTCGGCAGTGAATGGAAAATTGACATAATAGGGTTAGACACCTTAATATAATCACCTTCTTTTATAGTTAGATGGCCCTCACTTATGCCTCGATCCACTATATTAAAGAGGAGGTTTTTGAACTGTGGTGTCGGATTGGTCCTCAATATCCGATATGTATTGGTGTCGGATAGCATTTCCATATTTAATTGCATATAAAGTTTACTATCCAACACCACAATTCCACCTCCCTTATCCGCTTCGCGAATAACAATTTCCTTTGCTGACATGAGTTCTTTGAGTGCTTTTCTCTCATGTATATTGAGATTGTGTTTAATAGGGGGGATATTTTGGGACAATTTATAAAGGTCTTTTTCCACCAAGGCTTGAAATTGATCAAGAACCAGGGTACGGGACATAATGGGGTAGAAGCTGGGGTTAGGGGTACAAAATACAGGTGTAATATTTTTCCTATGCGATGATAATTGTTGTAATTCGGAGAGGGTGGTGAGTTCTTTGAATGTGAGTCCCTCCACACTCTCCGAATATGCATTCGTATTCATGGGTAATTGTATATCAATAACATCTAAATCAGAGTTTATAATATTCACCCTTTCTGTACGTAAATCATATGCATGAACAAAAACATCCCCATTAGTACTTAACCCTTGAGACCCCACCGCCTCTCCTCCCTCCATATTGAAAGTCCCATCCCGTATATTGTCACGCTCCTCGATGTAATAGAAATGTTTACGCACTGTAATGGAGCGGACGAAACGGTTTATGTCCAACATGGTTTTATAAAAGTCAAAAGAACAAGCAGGGGAAAAGGAAAGTCCTTTGGAGAGTACCTTGAGTTGCAAATCCGATAGTATTCTTGCCGAAAGATTGAAGACCGGAATGGAAGCAGGTTCTACTTGGCGTTCTGTCTCCTGGTTCTTTTTGGAGCTACGGTGCTTCCGGCCCCTGCGTCGTTTTTTGATGGCCTCATTTCCCTCTGACCCTGTGGTAGGGGTGAAGATGCTGCGTCTGGAGTATATGGAACGGATGTTTCTCCGGACTCCGCTCCGGACGCAAATTCCACATCCGTTTCGCTGAAGCTCGCTCTGGCAGGTTTGTTATCTTTATTTCTTTTGTATTTTTTGCCACGTGGATTTTTGAGAATGGACTTTGGAGTGGACTTAGAGATTTTATTTTGTGGCCACTCATAGACATTATTGGACTTGTAGTCCTGCAAGTCGCGTAGGAATTTATTTTCCTTTATCTGTGATATAACAGTCTCTAGTTTAGTGATATTGCCACTTATCTTTAGGTTCAATTCCTGGTAGGTAGGATGGTTTTCAAACTTGGCTACTGATGTTTGTAATTCCGTAATTTTTGACATAATGTTCATCAAGGCGACTTCCTCATGCCTGATAATGAGTTTAATAAAACGCAAAGACGAGTCGTTCAGTAGTTCTTCCCATTCAGCTTTAAACTGATCGGAAAATATTGTGGTGGGGAACTTTTTAATTCTGAGGCCTCGTGGGACCATTTCTCTCTCCACGTATTTTTTCAAGGTGGAGGCATCCCACCTCAATTTAGTTTCCGAGATCAAAGCAGTCTCTAAATCCGACATAAGAATTTTAAGATCCACTGCTTCATCAATGTTAGTGTTACCTCTGCTGAAAATGTCGTACATTCGGCTTGTTCGGGCTAGGCGTTCCTCTATAGGCTTAAGACATAAATCCGCCACATAATTTGGCTCCTTATCCGCCTCTTTTGTTGATGGACACGCCATTCTGGGGAGCACGTTGCCTTGGTCCAAGTATTGCAACAAAGTCCAAAGTGTTAGGCACAGCTCACTCGTACGCCCTTTCTGCGTCTCGGACGAGACTGAACCACAACTCGTATAATAATATAAAATGAAGAGATGTCCAGTGCAGGTTCCAAGCAATACAAAATATTTATTCTGCAGTAACACGACATGATGATAGGTAGGTGACGCGTTTCAGCCACAATCTGCGGCCTTAGTCATACAACAATACACTATAAGTGAATCTCTTTTATAAGGGAGAGAGGCGGGGTTCTATCCAGCAGGAAGGGTGTACCCGGTGAGTGCAATCACCCTCAGGGTTAACCCTGGAAGTAAACTCGCTCATCCCCCGTACAATTGTGATATAAGATAAAAACGCATGGTTTGTGTGAACACATGCTAAAAATTACAAATATTAGAAACAGACCCATGTTGAATGGGATTCACAATTATAAAAAGTTCTCATGTACGGATTAGATAATGGTGTCTGTAAATTAGTCATGAACCAATATTTAATGGTCACTATATAACTTATAAAAATAGCAATTTTATACGAAAATATTTATCAAGTATATACAATACAATAATTTGCTAAATTTTATACGACAGACACCATGTATTAGAGGAATTTTGTACCCCTAACCCCAGCTTCTACCCCATTATGTCCCGTACCCGGGTTCTTGATCAATTTCAAGCCTTGGTGGAAAAAGACCTTTATAAATTGTCCCAAAATATCCCCCCTATTAAACACAATCTCAATATACATGAGAGAAAAGCACTCAAAGAACTCATGTCAGCAAAGGAAATTGTTATTCGCGAAGCGGATAAGGGAGGTGGAATTGTGGTGTTGGATAGTAAACTTTATATGTAATTAAATATGGAAATGCTATCCGACACCAATACATATCGGATTTTGAGGACCAATCCGACACCACAGTTCAAAAACCTCCTCTTTAATATAGTGGATCGAGGCATAAGTGAGGGCCATCTAACTATAAAAGAAGGTGATTATATTAAGGTGTCTAACCCTATTATGTCAATTTTCCATTCACTGCCGAAAATACACAAGAATGCATTTCCTCCACAAATGCGACCTATAGTTGCCGGAATCGGTTCGCTCAATGAGAGATTGTGTGAATGGGTAGATTCTAGACTTCAGCCGTTGGTCCCTCTCATCCCGGGTTTCCTCCAAGATACCAGAGATGTTCTGGTTGCTATGGACAACATCAAGTGGGAACCCGGGATGAGATGGATAACAGCTGATGTATCGGCTCTATATTCGGTCATTCCACACAAGGAGGCCTTAGAATGGTTCTTGTCCACATATGCTCCATACTCCGAGGATCTGCATGATTTCATTATTTTGGTGGTAGATTATTCACTGAAACACAACTTTTTTATGTTTGATGGTATATTTTTTCTGCAGATCACCGGAGCGAGCATGGGAGCAAAATTCTCGCCCTCATTAGCAAATATTTTTATGAGTTGGTGGGAAAAGGAGTTTTTGTTTTCTCACAACAATAGTTGTGGTCAGCATATTTTGTGGTATGGTCGGTATATAGACGACCTCCTGTTTATCGGGAGGTCGTCTATGCCGACTACACAGCACTTTGGTGAATATCTAAATCATAATCCTTGCAATCTCAAATTTACATTACATAGTCACGAAAATGAAATTAATTTTTTGGACTTAACATTAAGAGGTGATGTAATAAATGCCAAGATTGAGACCTCCACATACCGTAAGGAACT